>NW_027069261.1:0-69928 GCF_037157495.1 Lathamus discolor | reverse complement strand
TGACCCTAGGGACCCTATAGAGACCCTAGGAACCCTATAGAGACCCTATAGAGACCCTAGGGACCCTATAGAGACCCAATAGAGACCCAATAGAGACCCTATAGAGACCCTATAGAGACCCTATAGAGACCCTATAGAGACCCTAGGAACCCTATAGAGACCCTATAGAGACCCTAGGGACCCTATAGAGACCCTATAGAGACCCTGGAGACCCTATAGAGACCCTAGGGAACCTATAGAGACCCTAGGGACCCTATAGAGACCCTATAGAGACACTATAGAGACCCTAGAGACCCTATAGAGACCCTAGAGAGACCCTAGAGACACTATAGAGACCCTAGGGACCCTATAGAGACCCTAGGAACCCTATAGAGACCCTATAGAGACCCTAGGGACCCTATAGAGACCCTATAGGGACCCAAGAGACCCTATAGAGACCCTAGAGAGACCCTAGAGAGACCCTAGAGACCCTATAGAGACCCTAGGAACCCTATAGAGACCCAATAGAGACCCTAGGGACCCTATAGAGACCCTATAGAGACACTAGAGACCCTATAGAGACACTATAGAGACCCTAGTGACCCTATAGAGACCCTAGGGACCCTATAATAACCCTAGGAACCCTATAGAGACCCTATAGAGACCCTAGGGACTCTATAGAGACCCTATAGAGACCCTAGAGACCCTATAGAGACCCTATAGAGACCCTAGGGACCCTATAGAGACCCTATAGAGACCCTAGAGACCCTATAGAGACCCTATAGAGACCCTATAGAGACCCTAGGAACCATATAGAGACCCTATAGAGACCCTAGAGACCCTATAGAGACCCTAGAGAGACCCTAGAGACACTATAGAGACCCTAGGGACCCTATAGAGACCCTAGGAACCCTATAGAGACCCTATAGAGACCCTAGGGACCCTATAGAGACCCTATAGAGGCCCTAGAGACCCTATAGAGACCCTATAGAGACCCTAGGAACCCTATAGAGACCGTATAGAGACCCTAGAGACCCTATAGAGACCCTAGAGAGACCCTAGAGACCCTATAGAGACCCTAGAGACCCTATAGAGACCCTATAGAGACCCTAGAGACCCTATAGAGACCCTAGGGACCCTATAGAGACCCTATAGAGACCCTAGGGACCCTATAGAGACCCTATAGAGACACTAGAGGCCCTATAGAGACCCTATAGAGGCCCTAGAGACCCTATAGAGGCCCTAGAGACCCTATAGAGACCCTAGGGAACCTATAGAGACCCTAGGAACTCTATAGAGACCCTATAGAGACCCTAGGGACCCTATAGAGTCCCTATAGAGACCCTAGGGACCCTATAGAGACCCTATAGAGACCCTAGGGACCCTATAGAGACCCTATCGAGACACTTGAGACCCTATAGAGACCCTATAGAGACCCTAGAGACCCTATAGAGACCCTAGAGGCCCTATAGAGACCCTATAGAGACCCTAGAGACCCTATAGAGACCCTATAGAGACCCTAGGGACCCTATAGAGACCCTAGAGAGACCCTAGAGACCTTATAGAGACCCTAGAGAGACCTTAGAGACCCTATAGAGACCCTAGGGACCCTATAGAGACCCTAGGAACCCTATAGAGACCCTATAGAGACCCTAGGGACCCTATAGAGACCCTATAGAGACACTAGAGACCCTATAGAGACCCTATAGAGACCCTAGGAACCCTATAGAGTCCCTAGGGAGCATATAGAGACCCTAGGAACCCTATAGAGATCCTATAGAGACCCTAGGGACCCTATAGAGACCCTATAGAGATCCTATAGAGACCCTAGGAACCCTATAGAGACCCTATAGAGACCCTAGGGACCCTATAGAGACCCTATAGAGACACTAGAGACCCTATAGAGACCCTATAGAGACCCTAGAGACCCTATAGAGACACTAGGGAACCTATAGAGACCCTAGGAACCCTATAGAGACCCTATAGAGACCCTAGGGATCCTATAGAGACCCTATAGAGACCCTAGAGACCCTATAGAGACCCTATAGAGACCCTAGGGAACCTATAGAGACCCTAGGAACCCTATAGAGACCCTATAGAGACCCTAGGGATCCTATAGAGACCGTATAGAGACACTAGGGACCCTATAGAGACCCTAGAGACCCTATAGAGACCCTAGAGAGACCCTAGAGACCCTATAGAGACCCTAGGGACCCTATAGAGACCCTAGGAACCCTATAGAGACCCTATAGAGACCCTAGGGACCCTATAGAGACCCTATAGAGACACTAGAGAACCTATAGAGACACTAGAGACCCTATAGAGACCCTATAGAGATTATATAGAGCCCTAGGAACCCTATAGATACCCTATAGAGACCCTAGGGACCCTATAGAGACCCTATAGAGACCCTAGAGACCCTATAGAGACCCTAGAGAGACCCTAGGGACCCTATAGAGACCCTAGGGACCCTATAGAGACTCTAGGAACCCTATAGAGACCCTATAGAGACCCTAGGGACCCTATAGAGACCCTATAGAGACCCTATAGAGACTCTATAGAGACCCTAGAGACCCTATAGAGACCCTAGAGAGACCCTAGAGACCCTATAGAGACCCTAGGGACCCTATAGAGACCCTATAGGGACCCAAGAGACCCTATAGAGACCCTATAGAGACCCTAGAGAGACCCTAGAGACCCTATAGAGACCCTAGGAACCCTATAGAGACCCTATAGAGACCCTAGGGACCCTATAGAGACCCTAGGAACCCTATAGAGACCCTATAGAGACCCCTAGGGACCCTATAGAGACCCTATAGAGACACTAGAGACCCTATAGAGACCCTATAGAGACCCTAGAGACCCTATAGAGACCCTAGGGACCCTATAGAGACCCTAGGAACCCTATAGAGACCCTATAGAGACCCTAGGGACCCTATAGAGACCCTAGAGACCCTATAGAGACCCTATAGAGACCCTAGGGACCCTATAGAGACCCTATAGAGACCCTAGAGACCCTATAGAGACCCTATAGAGACCCTATAGAGACCCTATAGAGACCCTAGGAACCCTATAGAGACCCTAGAGAGACCCTAGAGACCCTATAGAGACCCTAGAGAGACCCTAGAGACCCTATAGAGACCCTAGAGAGACCCTAGAGACCCTATAGAGACCCTAGGGACCCTATAGAGACCCTAGGAACCCTATAGAGACCCTATAGAGACCCTAGAGACCCTATAGAGACCCTAGAGAGACCCTAGAGACACTATAGAGACCCTAGGGACCCTATAGAGACCCTAGGAACCCTATAGAGACCCTATAGAGACCCTAGGGACCCTATAGAGACCCTATAGAGGCCCTAGAGACCCTATAGAGACCCTATAGAGACCCTAGGATCCCTATAGAGACCGTATAGACACCCTAGAGACCCTATAGAGACCCTAGAGAGACCCTAGAGACCCTATAGAGACCCTAGGGGACCCTATAGAGACCCTATAGAGACCCTAGGGACCCTATAGAGACCCTATAGAGACACTAGAGGCCCTATAGAGACCCTATAGAGGCCCTAGAGACCCTATAGAGACCCTAGGGAACCTATAGAGACCCTAGGAACCCTATAGAGACCCTATAGAGACCCTAGGGACCCTATAGAGTCCCTATAGTGACCCTAGAGACCCTATAGACACCCTAGGGACCCTATAGAGACCCTAGGGACCCTATAGAGACCCTAGGAACCCTATAGAGACCCTATAGAGACCCTATAGAGACCCTAGGGACCCTATAGAGACCCTATAGAGACCCTAGAGACCCTATAGAGACCCTATAGAGACCCTAGGAACCCTATAGAGACCCTATAGAGACCCTAGGGACCCTATAGAGACCCTAGAGAGACCCTAGAGACCCTATAGAGACCCTAGGGAACCTATAGAGACCCTATAGAGACCCTATAGAGACACTAGAGGCCCTATAGAGACCCTAGGGACCCTATAGAGATCCTATAGAGACACTAGAGACCCTATAGAGACCCTAGAGAGACCCTAGGGACCCTATAGAGACCCTAGGAACCCTATAGAGACCCTATAGAGACCCTAGAGAGACCCTAGAGATACTATAGAGACCCTAGGGACCCTATAGAGACCCTAGGAACCCTATAGAGGCCCTATAGAGACCCTAGGGACCCTATAGAGACCCTATAGAGGCCCTAGAGACCCTATAGAGACCCTATAGAGACCCTAGAGAACCTATTGAGCCCTATAGAGACCGTATAGAGACCCTAGAGAGATGCTAGAGACCCTATAGAGACCCTAGAGAGACCCTAGAGACCCTATAGAGACCCTAGGAACCCTATAGAGACCGTATAGAGACCCTAGAGAGACGCTAGAGACCCTATAGAGACCCTATAGAGACCCTAGGGACCCTATAGAGACCCTATAGAGACCCTAGGGACCCTATAGAGACCCTATAGAGACCCTATAGAGACACTAGAGGCCCTATAGAGACCCTATAGAGGCCCTAGAGACCCTATAGAGACCCTAGGGAACCTATAGAGACCCTAGGAACCCTATAGAGAGCCTATAGAGACCCTAGGGACCCTATAGAGTCCCTATAGTGACCCTAGAGACCCTATAGAGACCCTAGGGACCCTATAGAGACCCTAGGAACCCTATAGAGACCCTATAGAGACCCTATACAGACCCTAGGGACCCTATAGAGATCCTATAGAGACACTAGAGACCCTATAGAGACCCTATAGAGACCCTAGAGACCCTATAGAGACCCTAGAGAGACCCTAGAGACCCTAGAGAGACCCTAGAGAGACCTTAGAGACCCTATAGAGACCCTAGGGACCCTATAGAGACCCTAGGAACCCTATAGAGACCCTATAGAGACACTATGGACCCTATTGAGACCCTATAGAGACCCTAGAGACCATATAGAGACCCTATAGAGACCCTAGGAACTTTATAGAGACCCTATAGAGACCCTAGAGACCCTATAGAGACCCTTTCGAGACCCTAGGGAACCTATAGAGACACTAGGAACCCTATAGAGACCCTATAGAGACCCTAGGGATCCTATAGAGACCCTATAGAGACCCTAGGGACCCTATAGAGACCCTATAGAGGCCCTAGAGACCCTATAGAGACCCTATAGAGACCCTAGGAACCCTATAGAGACCGTATAGAGACCCTAGAGACCCTATAGAGACCCTAGAGAGACCCTAGAGACCCTATAGAGACCCTAGAGAGACCCTAGAGACCATATAGAGACCCTATAGAGACCCTAGGACCCTATAGAGACCCTAGAGAGGCCCTAGAGACCCTATAGAGACCCTATAGAGACCCTAGGAACCCTATAGAGACCGTATAGAGACCCTAGAGACCCTCTAGAGACCCTAGAGAGACCCTAGAGACCCTATAGAGGACCCTATAGAGGCCCTAGAGACCCTATAGAGACCCTAGGGATCCTATAGAGACCCTAGGAACCCTATAGAGACCCTATAGAGACACTAGAGACCCTATAGAGACCCTATAGAGGCCCTAGAGACCCTATAGAGACCCTATAGAGACCCTAGGACCCTATAGAGACCGTATAGAGACCCTAGAGACCCTATAGAGACCCTAGAGAGACCCTATGGAGACCCTATAGAGACCCTAGAGAGACCCTAGAGATCCTATAGAGACACTATAGAGACACTAGTAACTTTATAGAGACCCTAGGGGACCCTATAGAGACCCTATAGAGACACTAGAGACCCTATAGAGACACTATAGAGGCCCTAGAGACCCTATAGAGACCCTATAGAGACCCTAGGAACCCTATAGAGACCGTATAGAGACCCTAGAGACCCTATAGAGACCCTAGAGAGACCCTAGAGACCCTATAGAGACACTAGAGAGACCCTAGAGACCCTATAGAGACCCTAGGGACCCTATAGAGACCCTACGGACCCTATAGAGACCCTATAGAGACGCTAGAGGCCCTATAGAGACCCTATAGAGGCCCTAGAGACCCTATAGAGGCCCTAGAGACCCTATAGAGACCCTAGGGATCCTATAGAGACCCTAGGAGCCCTATAGAGACCCTATAGAGACCGTAGGGATCGTACAGAGACCCTATAGAGACCCTAGAGACCCTATAGAGACCCTATAGAGACCCTAGGGACCCTATAGAGACCCTATAGAGACACTAGAGACCCTATAGAGACACTATAGAGACCCTATAGAGACCCTAGAGACACTATAGAGACCCTAGGGAACCTATAGAGACCCCTAGGAACCCTATAGAGACCCTATAGAGACCCTAGGGATCCTACAGAGACCCTATAGAGACCCTAGAGACCCTATAGAGACACTATAGAGACCCTAGGGAACCTATAGAGACCCTAGGAACCCTATAGAGACACTATAGAGACCCTAGGGATCCTATAGAGACCCTATAGAGACCCTAGGGACCCTATAGATACCCTAGAGAGACCCTAGAGACCCTATAGAGACACTAGGAACCCTATAGAGACCCTATAGAGACCCTAGGGAACCTATAGAGACCCTATAGAGACCCTAGGGACCCTATAGAGACCCTATAGAGACACTAGAGACCGTATAGAGACACTATAGAGACACTAGAGACCCTATAGAGACCCTATAGAGACCCTAGGAACCCTATAGAGACCCTAGGGACCCTATAGAGAACCTATAGAGACCCTAGAGACCCCTATAGAGACCCTAGAGAGACCCTAGGGACCCTATAGATACCCCTAGAGAGACCCTAGAGACCCTATAGAGACACTAGGAACCCTATAGAGACCCTATAGAGACCCTAGGGACCCTATAGAGACCCTATAGTGACCCTAGGGACCCTATAGAGACCCTATAGAGACACTAGAGACCGTATAGAGACACTATAGAGACACTAGAGACCCTATAGAGACTCTATAGAGACCATATAGAGACCCTAGGAACCCTATAGAGACCCTATAGAGACCCTAGGGACCCTATAGAGACCCTATAGAGACCCTAGGGACCCTATAGAGAACCTATAGAGACCCTAGAGACCCTATAGAGACCCTAGAGAAACCCTAGAGACACTATAGAGACCCTAGGGACCTTATAGAGACCCTAGTAACCCTATAGAGACCCTATAGAGACCCTATAGAGACCCTAGGAACCCTATAGAGACCGTATAGAGACCCTAGAGACCCTATAGAGACCCTAGAGAGACCCTAGAGACCCTATAGAGACCCTAGAGACCCTATAGAGACCCTAGAGAGACCCTAGAGACCCTATAGAGACCCTAGGGACCCTATAGAGACCCTATAGAGACCCTAGAAACCCTATAGAGACCCAATAGAGACACTAGAGGCCCTATAGAGACCCTAGGGACCCTATAGAGACCGTATAGAGACACTAGAGACCCTATAGAGACCCTATAGAGACCCTAGGAACCCTATAGAGACCGTATAGAGACCCTAGAGACCCTATAGAGACCCTATAGAGACCCTAGAGACCCTATAGAGACCCTATAGAGACCCTAGGGACCCTATAGAGACCCTATAGAGACACTAGAGACCCTATAGAGACCCTAGAGAGACCCTAGAGACACTATAGAGACCCTAGGAACCCTATAGAGACCCTAGAGAGACCCTATAGAGACCCTATAGAGACCCTATAGAGACCCTAGGGACCCTATAGAGACCCTATAGAGACACTATAGACCCTGTAGAGACCCTATAGAGATCCTAGGAACCCTATAGAGACCCTATAGAGACCGTATAGAGACACTAGAGACCCTATAGAGACCCTATAGAGATCCTAGGAACCCTATAGTGACCGTATAGAGACCCTAGAGACCCTATAGAGACCCTAGAGAGACCCTAGAGACCCTATAGAGACCCTAGAGAGACCCTAGAGACACTATAGAGACCCTAGGAACCCTATAGAGACCCTAGAGACCCTATAGAGACCCTAGAGAGACCCTAGAGACCCTATAGAGACCCTAGGGACCCTATAGAGACCCTATAGAGACACTAGAGGCCCTATAGAGACCCTATAGAGGCCCTAGGGACCCTATAGAGTCCATATAGTGACCCTAGAGACCCTATAGAGACCCTAGGGACCCTATAGAGACCCTAGGAACCCTATAGAGACCCTATAGAGACCCTATAGAGACCCTAGGGATCCTATAGAGACCCTATAGAGACACTAGAGACCCTATAGAGACCCTAGGAAACCTATAGAGACCGTTATAGAGACCCTAGAGACCATATAGCGACCCTATAGAGACCATAGAGACCCTATAGAGACCCTAGAGAGACCCTAGAGACCCTATAGAGACCCTAGAGAGACCTTAGAGACCCTATAGAGACCCTAGGGACCCTATAGAGACCCTAGGAACCCTATAGAGACCCTATAGAGACACTAGAGACCCTATAGAGACCCTATAGAGACACTAGAGACCCTATAGAGACGCTAGGAAACCTATAGAGACCGTATAGAGACCCTAGAGACCCTATAGCGACCCTATAGAGACCATAGAGACCCTATAGAGACCCTAGAGAGACCCTAGAGACCCTATAGAGACCCTATAGAGACCCTAGGGACCCTATAGAGACCCTAGGAACCCTATAGAGACCCTATAGAGACCCTAGGGACCCTATAGAGACCCTATAGAGACCCTAGGGACCCTATAGAGACCCTATAGAGACACTAGAGACCCCTATAGAGACCCTATAGAGACCCTAGAGACCCTATAGAGACCCTAGGGAACCTATAGAGACCCTAGGAACCCTATAGAGACCCTATAGAGACCCTAGGGATCGTACAGAGACCCTATAGAGACCCTAGAGACCCTATAGAGACCCTATAGAGACCCTAGGGACCCTATAGAGACCCTATAGAGACACTAGAGACCCTATAGAGACACTTATAGAGACCCTATAGAGACCCTAGAGACACTATAGAGACCCTAGGGAACCTATAGAGACCCTAGGAACCCTATAGAGACCCTATAGAGACCCTAGGGATCCTACAGAGACCCTATAGAGACCCTAGAGACCCTATAGAGACACTATAGAGACCCTAGGGAACCTATAGAGACCCTAGGAACCCTATAGAGACACTATAGAGACCCTAGGGATCCTATAGAGACCCTATAGAGACCCTAGGGACCCTATAGATACCCTAGAGAGACCCTAGAGACCCTATAGAGACACTAGGAACCCTATAGAGACCCTATAGAGACCCTAGGGAACCTATAGAGACCCTATAGAGACCCTAGGGACCCTATAGAGACCCTATAGAGACACTAGAGACCGTATAGAGACACTATAGAGACACTAGAGACCCTATAGAGACCCTATAGAGACCCTAGGAACCCTATAGAGACCCTATAGAGACCCTAGGGACCCTATAGAGAACCTA
Organism: Lathamus discolor; assembly: GCF_037157495.1. Taxonomy (NCBI): domain Eukaryota; kingdom Metazoa; phylum Chordata; class Aves; order Psittaciformes; family Psittacidae; genus Lathamus; species Lathamus discolor. The sequence continues at coordinate 60,530 of NW_027069261.1, read as the reverse complement.
TAGAGACCCTAGAGACCCTATAGAGACCCTAGAGAGACCCTAGAGACACTATAGAGACCCTAGGGACCCTATAGAGACCCTAGTAACCCTATAGAGACCCTATAGAGACCCTATAGAGACCCTAGGAACCCTATAGAGACCGTATAGAGACCCTAGAGACCCTATAGAGACCCTAGAGAGACCCTAGAGACCCTATAGAGACCCTAGAGAGACCCTAGAGACCCTAGAGAGACCCTAGAGAGACCCTAGAGACCCTATAGAGACCCTAGGGACCCTATAGAGACCCTATAGAGACCCTAGAAACCCTATAGAGACCGTATAGAGACACTAGAGGCCCTATAGAGACCCTATAGAGACCCTAGGGAACGTATAGAGACCCTAGGAACCCTATAGAGACCCTATAGAGACCCTAGGGACCCTATAGAGTCCATATAGTGACCCTAGAGACCCTATAGAGACCCTAGGGACCCTATAGAGACGCTAGGAACCCTATAGAGACCCTATAGAGACCCTATAGAGACCCTAGGAAACCTATAGAGACCGTATAGAGACCCTAGGGACCCTATAGAGACCCAAGGAACCCTATAGAGACCCTATAGAGACCCTATAGAGACCCTAGAGACCCTAGAGAGACCCTAGAGAGACCCTAGAGACCCTAGAGAGACCCTAGAGAGAGCTTAGAGACCCTATAGAGACCCTAGGGACCCTATAGAGACCCTAGGAACCCTATAGAGACCCTATAGAGACCCTAGGGACCCTATAGAGACCCTATAGAGACCCTAGGAACCCTATAGAGACCCTAGAGAGACCCTAGGGATCCTATAGAGACCCTACAGAGACACTAGAGACCCTATAGAGACCCTATAGAGACACTAGAGACCCTATAGAGACCCTAGGGAACCTATAGAGACCCTAGGAACCCTATAGAGACCCTATAGAGACCCTAGAGAGACCCTAGAGACCCTATGGAGACCCTAGGGACCCTATAGAGACCCTATACAGACTCTAGAGACCCTAGGGAGACCCTAGAGACCCTATAGAGACCCTAGAGAGACCCTAGAGACCCTATAGAGACCCTAGGGACCCTATAGAGACCCTAGGAACCCTATAGAGACCCTATAGAGACCCTAGGAACCCTATAGAGAACGTATAGAGACCCTAGAGACCCTATAGAGACCCCAGAGAGACCCTAGAGACCCTATAGAGACCCTATAGAGACCCTAGGGACCCTAGAGAGACCCTATAGAGACACTAGAGGCCCTATAGAGACCCTATAGAGGCCCTAGATACCCTATAGAGACACTAGGGAACCTATAGAGACCCTAGGAACCCTATAGAGACCCTATAGAGACCCTAGGGACCCATTAGAGTCCCTATAGTGACCCTAGAGACCCTATAGAGACCCTAGGGACCCTATAGAGACCCTAGGAACCCTGGTAGAGACCCTATAGAGACACTAGAGACCCTATAGAGACCCTATAGAGACCCTAGTGACACTATAGAGACCCTAGGGAACCTATAGAGACCCTAGGAACCCTATAGAGACCCTATAGAGACCCTAGGGATCATACAGAGACCCTATAGAGACCCTAGAGACCCTATGGAGACCCTATAGAGACCCTAGGAACCCTATAGAGACACTATAGAGACTCTAGGGATCCTATAGAGACCCTATAGAGACTCTAGGGACCCTATAGATACCCTAGAGAGACCCTAGAGACCCTATAGAGACACTAGGAACCCTATAGAGACCCTATAGAGACCCTAGGGACCCTATAGAGACCCTATAGTGACCCTAGGGACCCTATAGAGACCCTATAGAGACACTAGAGACCGTATAGAGACACTATAGAGACAGTAGAGACCCTATAGAGACTCTATAGAGACCATATAGAGACCCTAGGAACCCTATAGAGACCCTATAGAGACCCTAGGGACCCTATAGAGACCCTATACAGACCCTAGGGACCCTATAGAGAACCTATAGAGACCCTAGAGACCCTATAGAGACCCTAGAGAAACCCTAGAGACACTATAGAGACCCCTAGGGGACCTTATAGAGACCCTAGTAACCCTATAGAGACCCTATAGAGACCCTATAGAGACCCTAGGAACCCTATAGAGACCGTATAGAGACCCTAGAGACCCTATAGAGACCCTAGAGAGACCCTAGAGACCCTATAGAGACCCTAGAGACCCTATAGAGACCCTAGAGAGACCCTAGAGACCCTATAGAGACCCTAGGACCCTATAGAGACCCTATAGAGACCCTAGAAACCCTATAGAGACCCAATAGAGACACTAGAGGCCCTATAGAGACCCTAGGGACCCTATAGAGACCGTATAGAGACACTAGAGACCCTATAGAGACCCTATAGAGACCCTAGGAACCCTATAGAGACCGTATAGAGACCCTAGAGACCCTATAGAGACCCTATAGAGACCCTAGAGACCCTATAGAGACCCTATAGAGACCCTAGGGACCCTATAGAGACCCTATAGAGACACTAGAGACCCTATAGAGACCCTAGAGAGACCCTAGAGACACTATAGAGACCCTAGGAACCCTATAGAGACCCTAGAGAGACCCTATAGAGACCCTATAGAGACCCTATAGAGACCCTAGGGACCCTATAGAGACCCTATAGAGACACTATAGACCCTGTAGAGACCCTATAGAGATCCTAGGAACCCTATAGAGACCCTATAGAGACCGTATAGAGACACTAGAGACCCTATAGAGACCCTATAGAGATCCTAGGAACCCTATAGTGACCGTATAGAGACCCTAGAGACCCTATAGAGACCCTAGAGAGACCCTAGAGACCCTATAGAGACCCTAGAGAGACCTAGAGACACTATAGAGACCCTAGGAACCCTATAGAGACCCTAGAGACCCTATAGAGACCCTAGAGAGACCCTAGAGACCCTATAGAGACCCTAGGGACCCTATAGAGACCCTATAGAGACACTAGAGGCCCTATAGAGACCCTATAGAGGCCCTAGGGACCCTATAGAGTCCATATAGTGACCCTAGAGACCCTATAGAGACCCTAGGGACCCTATAGAGACCCTAGGAACCCTATAGAGACCCTATAGAGACCCTATAGAGACCCTAGGGATCCTATAGAGACCCTATAGAGACCCTAGGGACCCTATAGAGACCCTAGGAACCCTATAGAGACCCTATAGAGACCCTATAGAGACCCTAGGGATCCTATAGAGACCCTATAGAGACCCTATAGCGACCCTATAGAGACCATAGAGACCCTATAGAGACCCTAGAGAGACCCTAGAGACCCTATAGAGACCCTAGAGAGACCTTAGAGACCCTATAGAGACCCTAGGGACCCTATAGAGACCCTAGGAACCCTATAGAGACCCTATAGAGACACTAGAGACCCTATAGAGACCCTATAGAGACACTAGAGACCCTATAGAGACCCTAGGAAACCTATAGAGACCGTATAGCTACCCTAGAGACCCTATAGCGACCCTATAGAGACCATAGAGACCCTATAGAGACCCTAGAGAGACCCTAGAGACCCTATAGAGACCCTATAGAGACCCTAGGGACCCTATAGAGACCCTAGGAACCCTATAGAGACCCTATAGAGACCCTAGGGACCCTATAGAGACCCTATAGAGACCCTAGGGACCCTATAGAGACCCTATAGAGACACTAGAGACCCTATAGAGACCCTATAGAGACCCTAGAGACCCTATAGAGACCCTAGGGAACCTATAGAGACCCTAGGAACCCTATAGAGACCCTATAGAGACCCTAGGGATCGTACAGAGACCCTATAGAGACCCTAGAGACCCTATAGAGACCCTATAGAGACCCTAGGGACCCTATAGAGACCCTATAGAGACACTAGAGACCCTATAGAGACACTATAGAGACCCTATAGAGACCCTAGAGACACTATAGAGACCCTAGGGAACCTATAGAGACCCTAGGAACCCCTATAGAGACCCTATAGAGACCCTAGGGATCCTACAGAGACCCTATAGAGACCCTAGAGACCCTATAGAGACACTATAGAGACCCTAGGGAACCTATAGAGACCCTAGGAACCCTATAGAGACACTATAGAGACCCTAGGGATCCTATAGAGACCCTATAGAGACCCTAGGGACCCTATAGATACCCAAGAGAGACCCTAGAGACCCTATAGAGACACTAGGAACCCTATAGAGACCCTATAGAGACCCTAGGGAACCTATAGAGACCCTATAGAGACCCTAGGGACCCTATAGAGACCCTATAGAGACACTAGAGACCGTATAGAGACACTATAGAGACACTAGAGACCCTATAGAGACCCTATAGAGACCCTAGGAACCCTATAGAGACCCTATAGAGACCCTAGGGACCCTATAGAGAACCTATAGAGACCCTAGAGACCCTATAGAGACCCTAGAGAGACCCTAGAGACACTATAGAGACCCTAGGGACACTATAGAGACCCTAGTAACCCTATAGAGACCCTATAGAGACCCTATAGAGACCCTAGGAACCCTATAGAGACCGTATAGAGACCCTAGAGACCCTATAGAGACCCTAGAGAGACCCTAGAGACCCTATAGAGACCCTAGAGAGACCCTAGAGACCCTAGAGAGACCCTAGAGAGACCCTAGAGACCCTATAGAGACCCTAGGGACCCTATAGAGACCCTATAGAGACCCTAGAAACACTATAGAGACCGTATAGAGACACTAGAGGCCCTATAGAGACCCTATAGAGACCCTAGGGAACGTATAGAGACCCTAGGAACCCTATAGAGACCCTATAGAGACCCTAGGGACCCTATAGAGTCCATATAGTGACCCTAGAGACCCTATAGAGACCCTAGGGACCCTATAGAGACGCTAGGAACCCTATAGAGACCCTATAGAGACCCTATAGAGACCCTAGGAAACCTATAGAGACCGTATAGAGACCCTAGGGACCCTATAGAGACCCAAGGAACCCTATAGAGACCCTATAGAGACCCTATAGAGACCCTATAGAGACCCTAGAGACCCTAGAGAGACCCTAGAGAGACCCTAGAGACCCTAGAGAGACCCTAGAGAGAGCTTAGAGACCCTATAGAGACCCTAGGGACCCTATAGAGACCCTAGGAACCCTATAGAGACCCTATAGAGACCCTAGGGACCCTATAGAGACCCTAGAGAGACCCTAGGGATCCTATAGAGACCCTACAGAGACACTAGAGACCCTATAGAGACCCTATAGAGACACTAGAGACCCTATAGAGACCCTAGGGAACCTATAGAGACCCTAGGAACCCTATAGAGACCCTATAGAGACCCTAGAGAGACCCTAGAGACCCTATGGAGACCCTAGGGACCCTATAGAGACCCTATACAGACTCTAGAGACCCTAGGGAGACCCTAGAGACCCTATAGAGACCCTAGAGAGACCCTAGAGACCCTATAGAGACCCTAGGGACCCTATAGAGACCCTAGGAACCCTATAGAGACCCTATAGAGACCCTAGGAACCCTATAGAGAACGTATAGAGACCCTAGAGACCCTATAGAGACCCCAGAGAGACCCTAGAGACCCTATAGAGACCCTATAGAGACCCTAGGGACCCTAGAGAGACCCTATAGAGACACTAGAGGCCCTATAGAGACCCTATAGAGGCCCTAGATACCCTATAGAGACACTAGGGAACCTATAGAGACCCTAGGAACCCTATAGAGACCCTATAGAGACCCTAGGGACCCATTAGAGTCCCTATAGTGACCCTAGAGACCCTATAGAGACCCTAGGGACCCTATAGAGACCCTAGGAACCCTGTAGAGACCCTATAGAGACCCTATAGAGACCCTAGGGACCCTATAGAGACCCTATAGAGACACTAGAGACCCTATAGAGACCCTATAGAGACCCTAGGAACCCTATAGAGACCGTATAGAGACCCTAGAGACCCTATAGAGACCCTATAGAGACCCTAGAGACCGTATAGAGACCCTATAGAGACCCTAGGGACCCTATAGAGACCCTATAGAGACACTAGAGACCCCATAGAGACCCTAGAGAGACCCTAGAGACACTATAGAGACCCTAGGAACCCTATAGAGACCCTATAGAGACCCGAGAGACCCTATAGAGACCCTATAGAGACCCTATAGAGACCCTAGGGACCCTATAGAGACCCTATAGAGACACTATAGACCCTATAGAGACCCTATAGAGATCCTAGGAACCCTAGAGAGACCCTATAGAGACCGTATAGAGACACTAGAGACCCTATAGAGACCCTATAGAGATCCTAGGAACCCTATAGTGACCGTATAGAGACCCTAGAGACCCTATAGAGACCCTAGAGAGACCCTAGAGACCCTATAGAGACCCTAGAGAGACCCTAGAGACCCTTTAGAGACCCTAGGAACCCTATAGAGACCCTATAGAGACCCTAGAGACCCTATAGAGACCCTAGAGAGACCCTAGAGACCCTATAGAGACCCTAGGGACCCTATAGAGACCCTATAGAGACAATAGAGGCCCTATAGAGACCCTATAGAGGCCCTAGGGACCCTATAGAGTCCATATAGTGACCCTAGAGACCCTATAGAGACCCTAGGGACCCTATAGAGACCCTAGGAACCCTATAGAGACCCTATAGAGACCCTAGGGATCCTATAGAGACCCTATAGAGACACTAGAGACCCTATAGAGACCCTAGGAAACCTATAGAGACCGTATAGAGACCCTAGAGACCCTATAGCGACCCTATAGAGACCATAGAGACCCTATAGAGACCCTAGAGAGACCCTAGAGACCCTATAGAGACCCTAGAGAGACCTTAGAGACCCTATAGAGACCCTAGGGACCCTATAGAGACCCTAGGAACCCTATAGAGACCCTATAGAGACCCTAGGGACCCTATAGAGACCCTATAGAGACCCTAGAGACCCTATAGAGACCCTATAGAGACCCTAGGAACCCTATAGAGACCCTATAGAGACCCTAGGGACCCTATAGAGACCCTATAGAGACACTAGAGACCCTATAGAGACCCTATAGAGACCCTAGAGACCCTATAGAGACCCTAGGGAACCTATAGAGACCCTAGGAACCCTATAGAGACCCTATAGAGACCCTAGGGATCCTACAGAGACCCTATAGAGACCCTAGAGACCCTGTAGAGACCCTATAGAGACCCTAGGGACCCTATAGAGACCCTATAGAGACACTAGAGACCCTATAGAGACACTATAGAGACCCTATAGAGACCCTAGTGACACTATAGAGACCCTAGGGAACCTATAGAGACCCTAGGAACCCTATAGAGACCCTATAGAGACCCTAGGGATCATACAGAGACCCTATAGAGACCCTAGAGACCCTATAGAGACCCTATAGAGACCCTAGGAACCCTATAGAGACACTATAGAGACTCTAGGGATCCTATAGAGACCCTATAGAGACTCTAGGGACCCTATAGATACCCTAGAGAGACCCTAGAGACCCTATAGAGACACTAGGAACCCTATAGAGACCCTATAGAGACCCTAGGGACCCTATAGAGACCCTATAGTGACCCTAGGGACCCTATAGAGACCCTATAGAGACACTAGAGACCGTATAGAGACACTATAGAGACACTAGAGACCCTATAGAGACTCTATAGAGACCATATGGAGACCCTAGGAACCCTATAGAGACCCTATAGAGACCCTAGTGACCCTATAGAGAACCTATAGAGACCCTAGAGACCCTATAGAGACCCTAGAGAGACCCTAGAGACACTATAGAGACCCTAGGGACCTTATAGAGACCCTAGTAACACTATAGAGACCCTATAGAGACCCTATAAAGACCCTAGGAACCCTATAGAGACCGTATAGAGACCCTAGAGACCCTATAGAGACCCTAGAGAGACCCTAGAGACCCTATAGAGACCCTAGAGACCCTATAGAGACCCTAGAGAGACCCTAGAGACCCTATAGAGACCCTAGGGACCCTATAGAGACCCTATAGAGACCCTAGAAACCCTATAGAGACCCAATAGAGACACTAGAGGCCCTATAGAGACCCTAGGGACCCTATAGAGACCCTATAGAGACACTAGAGACCCTATAGAGACCCTATAGAGACCCTAGGAACCCTATAGAGACCGTATAGAGACCCTAGAGACCCTATAGAGACCCTATAGAGACCCTAGAGACCCTATAGTGACCCTATAGAGACCCTAGGGACCCTATAGAGACCCTATAGAGACACTAGAGACCCTATAGAGACCCTAGAGAGACCCTAGAGACACTATAGAGACCCTAGGAACCCTATAGAGACCCTAGAGAGACCCTATAGAGACCCTATAGAGACCCTATAGAGATCCTAGGAACCCTATAGAGACCCTATAGAGACCGTATAGAGACACTAGAGACCCTATAGAGACCCTATAGATATCCTAGGAACCCTATAGTGACCGTATAGAGACCCTAGAGACCCTATAGAGACCCTAGAGAGACCCTAGAGACCCTAGAGAGACCCTAGAGAGACCCTAGAGACCCTTTAGAGACCCTAGGAACCCTATAGAGACCCTAGAGACCCTATAGAGACCCTAGAGAGACCCTAGAGACCCTATAGAGACCCTAGGGACCCTATAGAGACCCTATAGAGACACTAGAGGCCCTATAGAGACCCTATAGAGGCCCTAGGGACCCTATAGAGTCCATATAGTGACCCTAGAGACCCTATAGAGACCCTAGGGACCCTATAGAGACCCTAGGAACCCTATAGAGACCCTATAGAGACCCTATAGAGACCCTAGGGATCCTATAGAGACCCTATAGAGACACTAGAGACCCTATAGAGACCCTAGGAAACCTATAGAGACCGTATAGAGACCCTAGAGACCCTATAGCGACCCTATAGAGACCATAGAGACCCTATAGAGACCCTAGAGAGACCCTAGAGACCCTATAGAGACCCTAGAGAGACCTTAGAGACCCTATAGAGACCCTAGAGACCCTATAGAGACCCTAGGAACCCTATAGAGACCCTATAGAGACACTAGAGACCCTATAGAGACCCTATAGAGACACTAGAGACCCTATAGAGACCCTAGGAAACCTATAGAGACCGTATAGAGACCCTAGAGACCCTATAGCGACCCTATAGAGACCATAGAGACCCTATAGAGACCCTAGAGACCCTATAGAGACCCTAGAGAGACCTTAGAGACCCAATAGAGACCCTAGGGACCCTATAGAGACCCTAGGAACCCTATAGAGACCCTATAGAGACCCTAGGGACCCTATAGAGACCCTATAAAGACCCTAGGGACCCTATAGAGACCCTATAGAGACACTAGAGACCCTATAGAGACCCTATAGAGACCCTAGAGACCCTATAGAGACCCTAGGGAACCTATAGAGACCCTAGGAACCCTATAGAGACCCTATAGAGACCCTAGGGATCGTACAGAGACCCTATAGAGACCCTAGAGACTCTATAGAGACCCTATAGAGACCCTAGGGACCCTATAGAGACCCTATAGAGACACTAGAGACCCTATAGAGACACTATAGAGACCCTATAGAGACCCTAGAGACACTATAGAGACCCTAGGGAACCTATAGAGACCCTAGGAACCCTATAGAGACCCTATAGAGACCCTAGGGATCCTACAGAGACCCTATAGAGACCCTAGAGACCCTATAGAGACACTATAGAGACCCTAGGGAACCTATAGAGACCCTAGGAACCCTATAGAGACACTATAGAGACCCTAGGGATCCTATAGAGACCCTATAGAGACCCTAGGGACCCTATAGATACCCTAGAGAGACCCTAGAGACCCTATAGAGACACTAGGAACCCTATAGAGACCCTATAGAGACCCTAGGGACCCTATAGAGACCCTATAGAGACCCTAGGGACCCTATAGAGACCCTATAGAGACACTAGAGACCGTATAGAGACACTATAGAGACACTAGAGACCCTATAGAGACCCTATAGAGACCCTATAGAGACCATATAGAGACCCTAGGAACCCTATAGAGACCCTATAGAGACCCTAGGGACCCTATAGAGAACCTATAGAGACCCTAGAGACCCTATAGAGACCCTAGAGAGACCCTAGGGACCCTATAGAGACCCTAGTAACCCTATAGAGACCCTATAGAGACCCTATAGAGACCCTAGGAACCCTATAGAGACCGTATAGAGACCCTAGAGACCCTATAGAGACCCTAGAGAGACCCTAGAGACCCTATAGAGACCCTAGAGAGACCCTAGAGACCCTATAGAGACCCTAGAGAGACCCTAGAGACCCTATAGAGACCCTAGGGACCCTATAGAGACCCTATAGAGACCCTAGAAACCCTATAGAGACCGTATAGAGACACTAGAGGCCCTATAGAGACCCTATAGAGGCCCTAGAGACCCTATAGAGACCCTAGGGAACCTATAGAGACACTAGGAACCCTATAGAGACCCTATAGAGACCCTAGGGACCCTATAGAGTCCATATAGTGACCCTAGAGACCCTATAGAGACCCTAGGGACCCTATAGAGACGCTAGGAACCCTATAGAGACCCTATAGAGACCCTATAGAGACCCTATAGAGACCCTAGGAAACCTATAGAGACCGTGTAGAGACCCTAGGGACCCTATAGAGACCCAAGGAACCCTATAGAGACCCTATAGAGACCCTATAGAGACCCTAGAGACCCTAGAGAGACCCTAGAGAGACCCTAGAGACCCTAGAGAGACCCTAGAGAGAGCTTAGAGACCCTATAGAGACCCTAGGGACCCTATAGAGACACTAGGAACCCTATAGAGACCCTATAGAGACCCTAGGGACCCTATAGAGACCCTATAGAGACCCTAGGAACCCTATAGAGACCCTAGAGAGACCCTAGGGATCCTATAGAGACCCTACAGAGACACTAGAGACCCTATAGAGACCCTATAGAGACACTAGAGACCCTATAGAGACCCTAGGGAACCTATAGAGACCCTAGGAACCCTATAGAGACCCTATAGAGACCCTAGAGAGACCCTAGAGACCCTATAGAGACCCTAGGGACCCTATAGAGACCCTATACAGACCCTAGAGACCCTAGGGAGACCCTAGAGACCCTATAGAGACCCTAGAGAGACCCTAGAGACACTATAGAGACCCTAGGGACCCTATAGAGACCCTAGTAACCCTATAGAGACCCTATAGAGACCCTAGGGACCCTATAGAGACCCTATAGAGGCCCTAGAGACCCTATAGAGACCCTATAGAGACCCTAGAAACCCTATAGAGACCCTATAGAGACCCTAGAAACCCTATAGAGACCCTATAGAGACCCTAGGGACCCTATAGAGACCCTATAGAGGCCCTAGAGACCCTATAGAGACCCTATAGAGACCCTAGAAACCCTATAGAGACCCTATAGAGACCCTAGGGACCCTATAGAGTCCATATAGTGACCCTAGAGACCCTATAGAGACCCAAGGGACCCTATAGAGACCCTAGGAACCCTAAAGAGACCCTATAGAGACTCTATAGAGACCCTAGGGATCCTATAGAGACCCTATAGAGACACTAGAGACCCTATAGAGACCCTAGGAAACCTATAGAGACCGTATAGAGACCCTAGAGACCCTATAGCGACCCTATAGAGACCATAGAGACCCTATAGAGACCCTAGAGAGACCCTAGAGACCCTGTAGAGACCCTAGAGAGACCTTAGAGACCCTATAGAGACCCTAGGGACCCTATAGAGACCCTAGGAACCCTATAGAGACCCTATAGAGACCCTAGGGACCCTATAGAGACCCTATAGAGAACCTAGAGACCCTATAGAGACCCTATAGAGACACTAGGAACCCTATAGACACCCTATAGAGACCCTAGGGACCCTATAGAGACCCTATAGAGACACTAGAGACCCTATAGAGACACTATAGAGACCCTATAGAGACCCTAGAGACACTATAGAGACCCTAGGGAACCTATAGAGACCCTAGGAAACCTATAGAGACCCTATAGAGACCCTAGAGACCCTATAGACACCCTAGAGAGACCCTAGGAACCCTATAGAGACCCTATAGAGACCCTACGGACCCTATAGAGACCCTAGGAACCCTATAGAGACCCTAGGAACCCTATAGAGACCCTATAGAGACCCTAGGGATCATATAGAGACCCTATAGAGACCCTAGAGACCCTATGGAGACCCTATAGAGACTCTAGGGAACCTATAGAGACCCTTGGAACCCTATAGAGACCCTATAAAGACCCTAGGGATCCTATAGAGACCCTATAGAGACCCTATAGAGACCCTAGGGACCCTATAGAGATCCTATACAGACACTAGAGACCCTATAGAGACCCAAGAGACCCTATAGAGACCCTAGAGAGACCCTAGAGACCCTATAGAGACCCTAGGAACCCTATAGAGACCCTATAGAGACCCTATAGAGACCCTAGGGATCCTATAGAGACCCTATAGAGACACTAGAGACCCTATAGAGACCCTAGGAAACCTATAGAGACCGTATAGAGACCCTAGAGACCCTATAGCGACCCTATAGAGACCATAGAGACCCTATAGAGACCCTAGAGAGACCCTAGAGACCCTATAGAGACCCTAGAGAGACCTTAGAGACCCTATAGAGACCCTAGGGACCCTATAGAGACCCTAGGAACCCTATAGAGACCCTATAGAGACCCTAGGGACCCTATAGAGACCCTATAGAGACCCTAGAGACCCTATAGAGACCCTATAGAGACCCTAAGAACCCTATAGAGACCCTATAGAGACCCTAGGGACCCTATAGAGACCCTATAGAGACCCTAGGGACCCTATAGAGACCCTATAGAGACCCTAGAGACCCTATAGAGACCCTAGGGAACCTATAGAGACCCTAGGAACCCTATAGAGACCCTATAGAGACCCTAGGGATCCTACAGAGACCCTATAGAGACCCTAGAGACCCTATAGAGACCCTATAGAGACCCTAGGGACCCTATAGAGACCCTATAGAGACACTAGAGACACTATAGAGACCCTATAGAGACCCTTGTGACACTATAGAGAACCTAGGGAACCTATAGAGACCCTAGGAACCCTATAGAGACCCTATAGAGATCCTCGGGATCATACAGAGACCCTATAGAGACCCTAGAGACCCTATAGAGACCCTATAGAGACCCTAGGAACCCTATAGAGACACTATAGAGACTCTAGGGATGCTATGGAGACCCTATAGAGACCCTAGGGACCCTATAGATACCCTAGAGAGACCCTAGAGACCCTATAGAGACACTAGGAACCCTATAGAGACCCTATAGAGACCTTAGGGACTCTATAGAGACCCTATAGTGACCCTAGGGACCCTATAGAGACCCTATAGAGACACTAGAGACCGTATAGAGACACTATAGAGACACTAGAGACCCTATAGAGACTCTATAGAGACCATATAGAGACCCTAGGAACCCTATAGAGACCCTATAGAGACCCTAGGGACCATATAGAGAACCTATAGAGACCCTAGAGACCCTATAGAGACCCTAGAGAGACCCTAGAGACACTATAGAGACCCTAGGGACCCTATAGAGACCCTAGTAACCCTATAGAGACCCTATAGAGACCCTATAGAGACCCTAGGAACCCTATAGAGACCGTATAGAGACCCTAGAGACCCTATAGAGACCCTAGAGAGACCCTAGAGACCCTATTGAGACCCTAGAGACCCTATAGAGACCCTAGAGAGACCCTAGAGACCCTATAGAGACCCTAGGGACCCTATAGAGACCCTATAGAGACCTTAGAAACCCTATAGAGACCCAATAGAGACACTAGAGGCCCTATAGAGACCCTATAGAGACCCTAGGAACCCTATAGAGACTGTATAGAGACCCTAGAGACCCTATAGAGACCCTATAGAGACCCTATAGAGACCCTATAGAGACCCTAGGGACCCTATAGAGACCCTATAGAGACACTAGAGACCCTATAGAGACCCTAGAGAGACACTAGAGACACTATAGAGACCCTAGGAACCCTATAGAGACCCTATAGAGACCCGAGAGACCCTATAGAGACCCTATAGAGACCCTATAGAGACCCTAGGGACCCTATAGAGACCCTATAGAGACACTATAGACCCTATAGAGACCCTATAGAGATCCTAGGAACCCTATAGAGACCCTATAGAGACCGTATAGAGACACTAGAGACCCTATAGAGACCCTATAGAGATCCTAGGAACCCTATAGTGACCGTATAGAGACCCTAGAGACCCTATAGAGACCCTAGAGAGACCCTAGAGACCCTATAGAGACCCTAGAGAGACCCTAGAGACCCTTTAGAGACCCTAGGAACCCTATAGAGACCCTATAGAGACCCTAGAGAGCCTATAGAGACCCTAGAGAGACCCTAGAGACCCTATAGAGACCCTAGGGACCCTATAGAGACCCTATAGAGACACTAGAGGCCCTATAGAGACCCTATAGAGACCCTAGGGACCCTATAGAGACCCTAGGAACCCTATAGAGACCCTATAGAGACCCTATAGAGACCCTAGGGATCCTATAGAGACCCTATAGAGACACTAGAGACCCTATAGAGACCCTAGGAAACCTATAGAGACCGTATAGAGACACTAGAGACCCTATAGCGACCCTATAGAGACCATAGAGACCCTATAGAGACCCTAGAGAGACCCTAGAGACCCTATAGAGACCCTAGAGAGACCTTAGAGACCCTATAGAGACCCTAGGGACCCTATAGAGACCCTAGGAACCCTATAGAGACCCTATAGAGACCCTAGGGACCCTATAGAGACCCTATAGAGACCCTAGAGACCCTATAGAGACCCTATAGAGACCCTAGAGACCCTATAGAGACCCTATAGAGACCCTAGGAACCCTATAGAGACGCTATAGAGACCCTAGGGACCCTATAGAGACCCTATAGAGACCCTAGGAACCCTATAGAGACCCTATAGAGACCCTAGGGATCCTACAGAGACCCTATAGAGACCCTAGAGACCCTATAGAGACCCTATAGAGACCCTAGGGACCCTATAGAGACCCTATAGAGACACTAGAGACCCTATAGAGACCCTAGGGACCCTATAGAGACCCTAGGAACCCTATAGAGACCCTATAGAGACCCTAGGGATCCTACAGAGACCCTATAGAGACCCTAGAGACCCTATAGAGACACTATAGAGACCCTAGGGAACCTATAGAGACCCTAGGTACCCTATAGAGACACTATAGAGACCCTAGGGATCCTATAGAGACCCTATAGAGACCCTAGGGACTCTATAGATACCCTAGAGAGACCCTAGAGACCCTATAGAGACACTAGGAACCCTATAGAGACCCTATAGAGACCCTAGGGACCCTATAGAGACCCTATAGAGACACTAGAGACCGTATAGAGACACTATAGAGACACTAGAGACCCTATAGAGACCCTATAGAGACCCTATAGAGACCATATAGAGACCCTAGGAACCCTATAGAGACCCTATAGAGACCCTAGGGACCCTATAGAGAACCTATAGAGACCCTAGAGACCCTATAGAGACCCTAGAGAGACCCTAGAGACACTATAGAGACCCTAGGGACCCTATAGAGACCCTAGTAACCCTATAGAGACCCTATAGAGACCCTATAGAGACCCTAGGAACCCTATAGAGACTAGAGACCCTAGAGACCCTATAGAGACCCTAGAGAGACCCTAGAGACCCTATAGAGACCCTAGAGAGACCCTAGAGACCCTATAGAGACCCTAGGGACCCTATAGAGACCCTATAGAGACCCTAGAAACCCTATAGAGACCCTATAGAGACACTAGAGGCCCTATAGAGACCCTATAGAGGCCCTAGAGACCCTATAGAGACCCTAGGGAACCTATAGAGACCCTAGGAACCCTATAGAGACACTATAGAGACCCTAGGGACCCTATAGAGTCCATATAGTGACACTAGAGACCCTATAGAGACCCTAGGGACCCTATAGAGACCCTAGGAACCCTATAGAGACCCTATAGAGACCCTATAGAGACCCTAGGAAACCTATAGAGACCGTATAGAGACCCTAGGGACCCTATAGAGACCCAAGGAACCCTATAGAGACCCTATAGAGACCCTAGATACCCTAGAGAGACCCTAGAGAGACCCTAGAGACCCTAGAGAGACCCTAGAGAGAGCTTAGAGACCCTATAGAGACCCTAGGGACCCTATAGAGACCCTAGGAACCCTATAGAGACCCTATAGAGACCCTAGGGACCCTATAGAGACCCTATAGAGACCCTAGGAACCCTATAGAGACCCTAGAGAGACCCTAGGGACCCTATAGAGACCCTACAGAGACACTAGAGACCCTATAGAGACCCTATAGAGACACTAGAGACCCTATAGAGACCCTAGGGAACCTATAGAGACCCTAGGAACCCTATAGAGACCCTATAGAGACCCTAGAGACCCTAGAGAGACCCTAGAGACCCTATAGAGACCCTAGGGACCCTATAGAGACCCTATACAGACCCTAGAGACCCTATAGAGACCTTAGGGAGACCCTAGAGACCCTATAGAGACCCTAGAGAGACCCTAGAGACACTATAGAGATCCTAGGGACCCTATAGAGACCCTAGTAACCCTATAGAGACCCTATAGAGACCCTAGGAAAACCCTATAGAGACCCTATAGAGGCCCTAGAGACCCTATAGAGACCGTATAGAGACCCTAGAAACCCTATAGAGACCCTATAGAGACCCTAGAAACCCTATAGAGACCCTATAGAGACACTAGAGGCCCTATAGAGACCCTATAGAGGCCCTAGAGACCCTATAGAGACCCTAGGGAACCTATAGAGACACTAGGAACCCTATAGAGACCCTATAGAGACCCTAGGGACCCTTTAGAGTCCATATAGTGACCCTAGAGACCCTATAGAGACCCTAGGGACCCTATAGAGACCCTAGGAACCCTAAAGAGACCCTATAGAGACTCTATAGAGACCCTAGGGATCACTTATAGAGACCCTATAGAGACACTAGAGACCCTATAGAGACCCTAGGAAACCTATAGAGACCGTATAGAGACCGTAGAGACCCTATAGCGACCCTATAGAGACCATAGAGACCCTATAGAGACCCTAGAGAGACCCTAGAGACCCTGTAGAGACCCTAGAGAGACCTTAGAGACCCTATAGAGACCCTAGGGACCCTATAGAGACCCTAGGAACCCTATAGAGACCCTATAGAGACCCTAGAGACCCTATAGAGACCCTATAGAGACCCTAGAGACCCTATAGAGACCCTATAGAGACCCTAGGAACCCTATAGACACCCTATAGAGACCCTAGGGACCCTATAGAGACCCTATAGAGACACTAGAGACCCTATAGAGACCCTATAGAGACCCTAGAGACCCTATAGAGACCCTAGGGAACCTATAGAGACCCTAGGAACCCTATAGACACCCTAGAGAGACCCTAGAGACCCTATAGAGACCCTATAGAGACCCTAGAGACCCTATAGAGACCCTATAGAGACCCTAGGGACCCTATAGAGACCCTATAGAGACACTAGAGACCCTATAGAGACACTAGGGACCCTATAGAGACACTATAGAGAACCTATAGAGACCCTAGAGACACTATAGAGACCCTAGGGAACCTATAGAGACCCTAGGAAACCTATAGAGACCCTATAGAGACCCTAGAGACCCTATAGAGACCCTATAGAGACACTAGAGACCCTATAGAGACCCTATAGAGACCCTACGGACCCTATAGAGACCCTAGGAACCCTATAGCGACCCTAGAAACCCTATAGAGACCCTATAGAGACCCTAGGGATCCTATAGAGACCCTATAGAGACCCTAGGGACCCTATAGTGACCCTATAGAGACCCTAGGAAACCTATAGAGACCCTAGGAACCCTATAGAGACCCTATAAAGACCCTAGGGATCCTATAGAGACCCTATAGAGACCCTAGGGACCCTATAGAGATCCTATAGAGACACTAGAGACCCTATAGAGACCCAAGAGACCCTATAGAGACCCTATAGAGACCCTAGAGACCCTATAGAGACCCTAGGAACCCTATAGAGACCCTATAGAGACCCTAGGGACCCTATAGAGACCCTAGGAACCCTATAGAAACCCTATAGAGACCCTAGGGACCCTATAGAGACCCTGTAGAGACACTAGAGACCCTATTAGAGACCCTAGGGACCCTATAGAGACCCAAGGAACCCTATAGAGACCCTATAGAGACCCTAGGGACCCTATAGAGACGCTATAGAGAACCTAGAGACCCTATAGACACCCTAGAGAGACCCTAGAGACCCTATAGAGACCCTAGGAACCCTATAGAGACCCTATAGAGACCCTATAGAGACCCTAGGGACCCTATAGAGACCCTATAGAGACACTAGAGACCCTATAGAGACACTATAGAGACCCTATAGAGACCCTAGAGACACTATAGAGACCCTAGGGAACCTATAGAGACCCTAGGAACCCTATAGAGACCCTATAGAGACCCTAGAGACCCTATAGACACCCTAGAGAGACCCTAGAGACCCTATAGAGACCCTAGGAACCCTATAGAGACCCTATAGAGACCCTACGGACCCTATAGAGACACTATAGAGACCCTAGGGATCCTGTAGAGACCCTATAGAGACACTAGAGACCCCTATAGAGACCCTATAGAGACACTAGAGACCCTATAGAGACCCTAGGGAACCTATAGAGACCCTAGGAACCCTATAGAGACCCTATAGAGACCCTAGAGACCCTAGAGAGACCCTAGAGACCCTATAGAGACCCTAGGGACCCTATAGAGACCCTATACAGACCCTAGAGACCCTATAGAGACCTTAGGGAGACCCTAGAGACCCTATAGAGACCCTAGAGAGACCCTAGAGACACTATAGAGATCCTAGGGACCCTATAGAGACCCTAGTAACCCTATAGAGACCCTATAGAGACCCTAGGGACCCTATAGAGACCCTATAGAGGCCCTAGAGACCCTATAGAGACCGTATAGAGACCCTAGAAACCCTATAGAGACCCTATAGAGACCCTAGAAACCCTATAGAGACCCTATAGAGACACTAGAGGCCCTATAGAGACCCTATAGAGGCCCTAGAGACCCTATAGAGACCCTAGGGAACCTATAGAGACACTAGGAACCCTATAGAGACCCTATAGAGACCCTAGGGACCCTTTAGAGTCCATATAGTGACCCTAGAGACCCTATAGAGACCCTAGGGACCCTATAGAGACCCTAGGAACCCTAAAGAGACCCTATAGAGACTCTATAGAGACCCTAGGGATCCTATAGAGACCCTATAGAGACACTAGAGACCCTATAGAGACCCTAGGAAACCTATAGAGACCGTATAGAGACCCTAGAGACCCTATAGCGACCCTATAGAGACCATAGAGACCCTATAGAGACCCTAGAGGGACCCTAGAGACCCTGTAGAGAGCCTAGAGAGACCTTAGAGACCCTATAGAGACCCTAGGGACCCTATAGAGACCCTATAGAGACCCTAGGGAACCTATAGAGACCCTATAGAGACCCTAGAGACCCTATAGAGACCCTATAGAGACCCTAGGAACCCTATAGAGACCCTATAGAGACCCTAGGGACCCTATAGAGACCCCTATAGAGACACTAGAGACCCTATAGAGACCCTATAGAGACCCTAGAGACCCTATAGAGACCCTAGGGAACCTATAGAGACCCTAGGAACTCTATAGACACCCTAGAGAGACCCTAGAGACCCTATAGAGACCCTATAGAGACCCTAGAGACCCTATAGAGACCCTATAGAGACCCTAGGGACCCTATAGAGACCCTATAGAGACACTAGAGACCCTATAGAGACACTAGAGACCCTATAGAGACACTATAGAGAACCTATAGAGACCCTAGAGACACTATAGAGACCCTAGGGAACCTATAGAGACCCTAGGAAACCTATAGAGACCCTATAGAGACCCTAGAGACCCTATAGACACCCTAGAGAGACCCTAGGAACCCTATAGAGACCCTATAGAGACCCTACGGACCCTATAGAGACCCTAGGAACACTATAGAGACCCTAGGAACCCTATAGAGACCCTATAGAGACCCTAGGGATCCTATAGAGACCCTATAGAGACCCTAGAGACCCTATAGAGACCCTATAGAGACTCTAGGGAACCTATAGAGACCCTAGGAACCCTATAGAGACCCTATAAAGACCCTAGGGATCCTATAGAGACCCTATAGAGACCCTAGGGACCCTATAGAGATCCTATAGAGACACTAGAGACCCTATAGAGACCGAAGAGACCCTATAGAGACCCTAGAGAGACCCTAGAGACCCTATAGAGACCCTAGGAACCCTATAGAGACCCTATAGAGACCCTAGGGACCCTATAGAGACCCTAGGAACCCTATAGAAACCCTATAGAGACCCTAGGGACCCTATAGAGACCCTGTAGAGACACTAGAGACCCTATAGAGACCCTAGGGACCCTATAGAGACCCTAGGAACCCTATAGAGACCCTATAGAGACCCTATAGAGACCCTAGGGACCCTATAGAGACGCTATAGAGAACCTAGAGACCCTATAGACACCCTAGAGAGACCCTAGAGACCCTATAGAGACCCTAGGAACCCTATAGAGACCCTATAGAGACCCGATAGAGACCCTAGGGACCCTATAGAGACCCTATAGAGACACTAGAGACCCTATAGAGACACTATAGAGACCCTATAGAGACCCTAGAGACACTATAGAGACCCTAGGGAACCTATAGAGACCCTAGGAACCCTATAGAGATCCTATAGAGACCCTAGAGACCCTATAGACACCCTAGAGAGACCCTAGAGACCCTATAGAGACCCTAGGAACCCTATAGAGACCCTATAGAGACCCTACGGACCCTATAGAGACACTATAGAGACCCTAGGGATCCTATAGAGACCCTATAGAGACCCTAGGGACCCTATAGAGATCCTATAGAGACACTAGAGACCCTATAGAGACCCAAGAGACCCTATAGAGACCCTAGAGAGACCCTAGAGACCCTATAGAGACACTAGGAACCCTATAGAGACCCTATAGAGACCCTAGGGACCCTATAGAGACCCTATAGAGACCCTAGGGACCCTATAGAGACCCTATAGAGACACTAGAGACCGTATAGAGATACTATAGAGACACTAGAGACCCTATAGAGACCCTATAGAGACCATATAGAGACCCTAGGAACCCTATAGAGACCCTATAGAGACCCTAGGGACCCTATAGAGACCCTATAGAGACCCTAGAGACCCTATAGAGACCCTAGAGAGACCCTAGAGACACTATAGAGACCCTAGGGACCCTATAGAGACCCTAGTAACCCTATAGAGACCCTATAGAGACCCTATAGAGACCCTAGGAACCCTATAGAGACCGTATAGAGACCCTAGAGACCCTATAGAGACCCTAGAGAGACCCTAGAGAGACCCTAGAGACCCTATAGAGACCCTATAGAGACCCTAGAGACCCTATAGAGACCCTAGGGACCCTATAGAGACCCTATAGAGACCCTAGAAACCCTATAGAGACCCAATAGAGACACTAGAGGCCCTATAGAGACACTATAGAGGCCCTAGAGACCCTATAGAGACCCTAGGGAACCTATAGAGACCCTAGGAACCCTATAGAGACCCTATAGAGACCCTAGGGACCCTATAGAGTCCATATAGTGACACTAGAGACCCTATAGAGTCCCTAGGGACCCTATAGAGACCCTAGGAACCCTATAGAGACCCTATAGAGACCCTATAGAAACCCTAGGGACCCTATAGAGACCCTATAGAGACACTAGAGTCCCTATAGAGACCCTATAGAGACCCTAGGAAACCTATAGAGTCCGTATAGAGACCCTAGAGACCCTATAGAGACCCTATAGAGACCCTAGAGACCCTATAGAGACCCTAGAGAGACCCTAGAGACCCTAGAGAGACCCTAGAGAGACCTTAGAGACCCTATAGAGACCCTAGGGACCCTATAGAGACCCTAGGAACCCTATAGAGACCCTATAGAGACACTAGGGACCCTATAGAGACCCTATAGAGACCCTAGAGACCCTATAGAGACCCTATAGAGACCCTAGGAACCCTATAGAGACCCTATAGAGACCCTAGGGACCCTATAGAGACCCTATAGAGACACTAGAGACCCTATAGAGACCCTATAGAGACCCTAGAGACCCTATAGAGACCCTAGGGAACCTATAGAGACCCTAGGAACCCTATAGAGACCTTATAGAGACCCTAGGGATCCTATAGAGACCCTAAAGAGACCCTAGAGACCCTATAGAGACCCTATAGAGACACTAGAGACCCTATAGAGACCCTATAGAGACCCTAGGAACCCTATAGAGACCCTATAGAGACCCTAGAGACACTATAGAGACCCTATAGAGACCCTAGAGACCCTATAGAGACCCTAGAGAGACCCTAGAGACCCTATAGAGACCCTAGAGAGACCCTAGAGACCCTATAGAGAACGAGAGGAACCCTATAGAGACCCTAGGAACCCTATAGAGGCCCTATAGAGACCCTAGGAACCCTATAGAGGCCCTATAGAGACCCTAGGGACCCTATAGAGACCCTATAGAGACACTAGAGACCCTATAGAGACCCTAGAGAGACCGTAGAGACCCTATAGAGACCCTAGAGAGACCCTAGAGACCCTAGAGAGACCCTAGAGAGACCCTAGAGACCCTATAGAGACCCTAGGGACCCTATAGAGACCCTAGGAACCCTATAGAGACCCTATAGAGACCCTAGGGACCCTATAGAGACCCTATAGAGACACTAGAGACCCTATGGAGACCCTATAGAGACCCTAGAGACCCTATAGAGACCCTAGGGAACCTATAGAGACCCTAGGAACCCTATAGAGACCCTATACAGGCCCTAGGGATCCTATAGAGACCCTATGGAGACCCTAGAGACCCTATAGAGACCCTATAGAGACCCTATAGAGACCCTAGGGACCCTATAGAGACCCTATACAGACACTAGAGACCCTATAGACACCCTAGAGACCCTATAGAGACCCTAGAGAGACCCTAGAGACCCAATAGAGATCCTAGAGAGACCCTAGAGACCCTATAGAGACCCTAGGGACCCTATAGAGACCCTAGAGACCCTATAGAGACCCTAGAGACCCTACAGAGACCCTAGAGAGACCCTAGAGACCCTATAGAGACCCTAGGGACCCTATAGAGACCCTATAGAGACCCTAGGGACCCTATAGAGACCCTATAGAGACACTAGAGACCCTATAGAGACCCTATAGAGACCCTAGAGACCCTACAGAGACCCTAGAGAGACCCTAGAGACCCTATAGAGACCCTAGGGACCCTATAGAGACCCTATAGAGACCCTAGGGACCCTATAGAGACCCTATAGAGACACTAGAGACCCTATAGAGACCCTATAGAGACCCTAGAGACCCTATAGAGACCCTAGGGAACCTATAGAGAGCCTAGGAACCCTATAGAGACCCTATAGAGACCCTAGGGACCCTATAGAGTCCCTATAGTGACCCTAGAGACCCTATAGAGACCCTAGGGACCCTATAGAGATCCTATAGAGACCCTAGGGACCCTATAGAGACCGTATAGAGACCCTAGAGACCCTATAGAGACCCTATAGAGACCCTAGGGACCCTATAGAGACCCTAGAGACCCTATAGAGACCCTAGAGAGACCTTAGAGACCCTATAGAGACCCTAGGGACCCTATAGAGACCCTATAGAGACCCTAGAGACCCTATAGAGACCCTAGAGACCCTATAGAGACCCTAGAGACCCTATAGAGACCCTAGAGAGACCTTAGAGACCCTATAGAGACCCTAGGGACCCTATAGAGACCCTATAGAGACCCTAGAGACCCTATAGAGACCCTATAGAGGCCCTATAGAGACCCTAGGAACCCTATAGAGACCGTATAGAGACCCTAGAGACACTATAGAGACCCTATAGAGACCCTAGAGACCCTAGAGAGACCCTAGATCGACCCTAGAGACCCTATAGAGACCCTAGGAACCCTATAGAGGCCCTATAGAGACCCTAGGGACCCTATAGAGACCCTATAGAGACACTAGAGACCCTATAGAGACCCTAGGGAACCTATAGAGACCCTAGGAACCCTATAGAGACCCTATAGAGACCCTAGGGACCCTATAGAGTCCCTATAGTGACCCTAGAGACCCTATAGAGACCCTAGGGACCCTATAGAGACCCTAGGAACCCTATAGAGACCCAATAGAGACCCTATAGAGACCCTAGGGACCCTATAGATACCCTATAGAGACACTAGAGACCCTATAGAGACCCTATAGAGACCCTAGGAAACCTATAGAGACCGTATAGAGACCCTAGAGACACTATAGAGACCCTATAGAGACCCTAGAGACCCTATAGAGACCCTAGAGAGACCCTAGAGACCCTATAGAGACCCTAGGAACCCTATAGAGGCCCTATAGAGACCCTAGGGACCCTATAGAGACCCTATAGAGACACTAGAGACCCTATAGAGACCCTATGGAACCTATAGAGACCCTAGGAACCCTATAGAGACCCTATAGAGACCCTAGGGACCCTATAGAGTCCCTATAGTGACCCTAGAGACCCTATAGAGACACTAGGGACCCTATAGAGACCCTAGGAACCCAATAGATACCCTATAGAGACCCTAGGGACCCTATAGAGACCCTATAGAGACACTAGAGACCCTATAGAGACCCTATAGAGACCCTAGGAAACCTATAGAGACCGTATAGAGACCCTAGAGACCCTATAGAGACCCTATAGATACCCGAGAGACCCTATAGAGACCCTAGAGAGACCCTAGAGACCCTATAGAGACCCTAGAGAGACCTTAGAGACACTGTAGAGACCCTAGGGACCCTATAGAGACCCTAGGAACCCTATAGAGACCCTATAGAGACCCTAGGGACCCTATAGAGACTCTATAGAGACCCTAGAGACCCTATAGAGACCCTATAGAGACCCTAGGAACCCTATAGAGACCCCATAGAGACCCTAGGGACCCTATAGAGACCCTATAGGGACACTAGAGACCCTATAGAGACACTACAGAGACCCTAGGGAACCTATAGAGACCCTAGGAACCCTATAGAGACCCTATAGAGACCCTAGGGATCCTATAGAGATCCTATAGAGACCCTAGGGACCCTATAGAGACCCTATAGAGACACTAGAGACCCTATAGAGACCCAAGAGACCCTATAGAGACCCTAGAGAGACCCTAGAGACCCTATAGAGACCCTAGGAACCCTATAGAGACCCTATAGAGACCCTAGGGACCCCATAGAGACCCTAGGAACCCTATAGAGACCCTAGGAACCCTATAGAGACCCTATAGAGACCCTAGGGACCCTATAGAGATCCTATAGAGACCCTAGAGACCCTATAGAGACCCTAGAGAGACCCTAGAGACCCTATAGAGACCCTAGGAACCCTATAGAGACCCTATAGAGACCCTAGGGACCCTTTAGAGACCCTATAGAGACACTAGAGACCCTATAGAGACCCTATAGAGACCCTATAGAGACCCTAGGGACCCTATAGAGACCCTATAGAGACCCTAGAGACCCTACAGAGACCCTAGAGAGACCCTAGAGACCCTATAGAAACCCTAGAGAGACCCTAGAGACACTATAGAGACCCTAGGGACCCTATAGAGACCCTAGGAACCCTATAGAGACCCTATAGAGACCCTAGGGACCCTATAGAGACCCTATAGAGGCCCTAGAGACCCTATAGAGACCCTATAGAGACCCTAGGAACCCTATAGAGACCCTAGAGACCCTAGAGAGACCCTAGAGACCCTAGAGAGACCCGAGGGACCCTATAGAGACCCTATAGAGACCCTAGGGACCCTATAGAGACCCTATAGAGACACTAGAGGCCCTATAGAGACCCTATAGAGACCTTAGGGAACCTATAGAGACCCTATAGAGACCCTAGGGAACCTATAGAGACCCTAGGAACCCTATAGAGACCCTATAGAGACCCTGGGGACCCTATAGAGTCCCTATAGAGACCCTAGGGACCCTATAGAGACCCTAGGAACCCTATAGAGACCCTATAGAGACCCTACAGAGACCCTAGGGACCCTATAGAGACCCTATAGAGACACTATAGAGACCCTAGGGACCCTATAGAGACCCTAGGAACCCTATAGAGACCCTATAGAGACCCTAGGGACCCTATAGAGACCCTATAGAGACACTAGAGACCCTATAGAGACACTAGGGACCCTATAGAGACCCTAGGAACCCTATAGAGACCCTATAGAGACCCTAGGGACCCTATAGAGATCCTAGGGACCCTATAGAGACGCTATAGAGACCCTAGGAACCCTATAGAGACCGTATAGAGACCCTAGAGACCTTATAGAGACCCTATAGAGACCCTAGAGACCCTAGAGAGACCCTAGAGAGACCCTAGAGACCCTACAGAGACCCTAGAGAGACCCGAGAGACCCTATAGAGACCCTAGGGACCCTATAGAGACCCTATAGAGACCCTAGAGACCCTATAGAGACCCTAGGGAACCTATAGAGACCCTATAGAGACACTAGGGATCCTATAGAGACACTTTAGAGACCGTAGAGACCCTATAGAGACCCTATAGAGACCCTAGAGACGCTATAGACACCCTAGAGAGACCTAGAGACCCTATAGAGACCCTAGAGAGACCCTAGGGACCCTATAGAGACCCTAGAGAGACCCTAGAGACCCTATAGAGACCCTAGGGACCCTATAGAGACCCTATAGAGACCCTAGAGACCCTATAGAGACCCTAGGGAACCTATAGAGACCCTATAGAGACACTAGGGATCCTATAGAGACACTTTAGAGACCATAGAGACCCTATAGAGACCCTATAGAGACCCTAGGAACCCTATAGAGACCCTATAGAGACCCTAGGGACCCTATAGAGACCCTATAGAGACACTAGAGACCCTATAGAGACCCTATCGAGACTCTAGAGACCCTATAGAGACCCTAGGGAACCTATAGAGACCCTAGGAAGCCTATAGAGACCCTATAGAGACCCTAGAGACCCTATAGAGACCCTATAGAGACCCTATAGAGACCGTAGGGACCCTATAGAGACCCTATAGAGGCACTAGAGACCCTATAGAGACCCTAGAGACCCTATAGAGACCCTAGAGAGACCCTAGAGACCCTATAGAGACCCTAGGAACCCTATAGAGACCCTATAGAGACCCTAGAGTCCCTATAGAGAACCTAGGGACCCTATAGAAACACTAGGAACCCTATAGAGACCCTATAGAGACCCTAGGGACCTTATAGAGACCCTATAGAGACCCTAGAGACCCTATAGAGACCCTATAGAGACCCTAGAGACCCTATAGACACCCTAGAGAGACCCTAGAGACCCTATAGAGACCCTAGAGAGACCCTAGAGACCCTATAGAGACCCTAGGAACCCTATAGAGACCCTATAGAGACCCTAGGGACCCTATAGAGACCCTATAGAGACCCTAGAGACCCTATAGAGACCTAGGGAACCTATAGAGACCCTAGGAACCCTATAGAGACCCTATAGAGACCGTAGGGACCCTATGGAGTCCCTATAGAGACCCTAAAGACCTTATAGAGACCCTATAGAGACCCTAGAGACCCTATAGAGACCCTATAGAGACCCTATAGAGACCCTATAGAGACCCTATAGAGACCCTAGGGAACCTATAGAGACCCTAGGAACCCTATAGAGACCCTATAGAGACCCTAGGGACCCTATAGAGACCCTATAGAGACCCTATAGACCCTATAGAGACCCTATAGAGACCCTATAGAAACCCTAGGGACCCTATAGAGACCCTATAGAGACACTAGAGACCCTATAGAGACACTATAGAGACCCTAGGAACCCTATAGAGACCGTATAGAGACCCTAGAGACCCTATAGAGACCCTAGAGAGACCCTAGAGACACTATAGAGACCCTAGAGACCCTATAGAGACCCTATAGAGACCCTAGGAACCCTATAGAGACCGTATAGAGACACTAGAGACCCTATAGAGACCCTAGAGACCCTATAGAGACCCTAGAGAGACCCTAGAGACCCTACAGAGACCCTAGAGAGACCCTAGAGACCCTATAGAGACCCAAGGGACCCTATAGAGACCCTAGAGAGACCCTAGAGACCCTATAGAGACCCTAGAGAGACCCTAGAGACCCTATAGAGACCCTAGAGAGACCCTAGAGACACTATAGAGACCCTAGGGACCCTATAGAGACCCTAGAGAGACCCTAGAGACCCTATAGAGACCCTAGAGACCCTATAGAGACCCTATAGAGACCCTATAGAGACCCTAGAGACCCTATAGACACCCTAGAGAGACCCTAGAGACCCTATAGAGACCCTAGAGAGACCCTAGAGACCCTATAGAGACACTAGGTACCCTATAGAGACCCTAGGAACCCTATAGAGACCCTATAGAGACCCTAGGGACCCTGTAGAGACCCTATAGAGACCCTAGAGACCCTATAGAGACCTAGGGAACTTATAGAGACCCTAGGAACCCTATAGAGACCCTATAGAGACCCTAGGGACCCTATGGAGTCCCTATAGAGACCCTAAAGACCTTATAGAGACCCTATAGAGACCCTATAGAGACCCTATAGAGACACTAGAGACCCTATAGAGACCCTAGGGAACCTATAGAGACCCTAGGAACCCAATAGAGACCCTATAGAGACCCTAGGGACCCTATAGAGACCCTATAGACCCTATAGAGACCCTATAGAGACCCTATAGAAACCCTAGGGACCCTATAGAGACCCTATGGAGACACTAGAGACCCTATAGAGACACTATAGAGACCCTAGGAACCCTATAGAGACCGTGTAGAGACCCTAGAGACCATATAGAGACCCTAGAGAGACCCTAGAGACACTATAGAGACACTAGGAACCCTATAGAGACCCTATAGAGACCCTAGGGACCCTATGGAGTCCCTATAGGGACCCTAAAGACCTTATAGAGACCCTATAGAGACCCTAGAGACGCTATAGAGACCCTATAGAGACCCTAGAGACCCTATAGAGACCCTAGGGAACCTATAGAGACCCTAGGAGCCCTATAGAGACCCTATAGAGACCCTAGGGACCCTATAGAGCCCCTATAGAGACCCTATAGACCCTATAGAGACCCTATAGAGACCCTATAGAAACCCTAGGGACCCTATAGAGACCCTATAGAGACACTAGAGACCCTATAGAGACACTATAGAGACCCTAGGAACCCTATAGAGACCCTATAGAGACCCTAGAGACCCTATAGAGACCCTATAGAGACCCTAGAGACCCTATAGAGACCCTAGAGAGACCCTAGAGACCCTACAGAGACCCTAGAGACCCTACAGAGACCCTAGAGAGACCCTAGAGACCCTATAGAGACCCAAGGGACCCTATAGAGACCCTAGAGACCCTATAGAGACCCTAGAGAGACCCTAGAGACCCTATAGAGACCCTAGAGAGACCCTAGAGACACTATAGAGACCCTAGGGACCCTATAGAGACCCTAGAGAGACCCTAGAGACCCTATAGAGACCCTAGGGACCCTATAGAGACCCTATAGAGACCCTAGAGACCCTATAGAGACCCTAGGGAACCTATAGAGACCCTATAGAGACACTAGGGGTCCTATAGAGACACCTTAGAGACCCTAGAGACCCTATAGAGACCCTATAGAGTACCCTATAGAGACCCTATAGAGACCCTAGGGACCCTATAGAGACCCTATAGAGACACTAGAGACCCTATAGAGACCCTATAGAGACCCTAGGAACCCTATAGAGACCCTATAGAGACCCTAGGGACCCTATAGAGACCCTATAGAGACACTAGAGACCCTATAGAGACCCTAGGGGACCCTATAGAGACCCTATAGAGACACTAGAGACCCTATAGAGACACAATAGAGACCCTAGAGACCCTATAGTGAACCTAGGGAACCTATAGAGACCCTAGGAACCCTATAGAGACCCTATAGAGATACTAGGGATCCTATAGAGACCCTATAGAGACCCTAGAGACCCTATAGAGACCCTATAGAGACCGTAGGGGACCCTATAGAGACCCTATAGAGACACTAGAGACCCTATAGAGACCCTAGAGACCCTATAGAGACCCTAGTGAGACCCTAGAGACCCTATAGAGACCCTAGGAACCCTATAGAGACCCTATAGAGACCCTAGAGTCCCTATAGAGAACCTAGGGACCCTATAGAGACCCTATAGAGACCCTAGGGACCTTATAGAGACCCTATAGAGACCCTAGAGACCCTATAGAGACCCTATAGAGACCCTAGGAAACCTATAGAGACCGTATAGAGACCCTAGAGACCCTATAGAGACCCTATAGAGACCCTAGAGACCCTATAGACACCCTAGAGAGACCCTAGAGACCCTATAGAGACCCTAGAGAGACCCTAGAGACCCTATAGAGACACTAGGGACCCTATAGAGACCCTAGGAACCCTATAGAGACACTATAGAGACCCTAGGGACCCTATAGAGACCCTATAGAGACCCTAGAGACCCTATAGAGACCCTAGGGAATCTATAGAGACCCTAGGAAACCCCTATAGAGACCCTATAGAGACCCTAGGGACCCTATGGAGTCCCTATAGAGACCGTAAAGACCTTATAGAGGACCCTATAGAGACCCTGTAGAGACCCTAGAGACCGTATAGAGACCCTATAGAGACCCTATAGAGACCCTAGGGACCCTATAGAGACCCTATAGAGACACTAGAGACCTATAGAGACACTATAGAGACACTAGAGACCGTATAGAGACCGTATAGAGACCCTAGAGACCCTATAGAGACCCTAGAGAGACCCTAGAGACACTATAGAGACCCTAGGGACCCTATAGAGGCCCTAGAGACCCCTATAGAGACCCTATAGAGACCCTAGGAACCCTATAGAGACCGTATAGAGACCCTAGAGACCCTATAGATACCCTATAGAGACCCTAGAGACCCTACAGAGACCCTAGAGAGACCCTAGAGACCCTACAGAGACCCTAGAGAGACCCTAGAGACCCTATAGAGACCCTATAGAGACCCCTAGGAACCCTATAGAGACCCTATAGAGACCCTAGGGACCCTATAGAGACCCTATAGAGACACTAGAGACCCTATAGAGACCCTAGGGAACCTATAGAGACCCTAGGAACCCTATAGAGACCCTATAGAGACCCTATAGAGACCGTAGGACCCTATAGAGACCCTATAGAGACACTAGAGACCCTATAGAGACCCTAGAGACCCTATAGAGACCGTATAGAGACCCTAGAGACCCTATAGAGACCCTATAGAGGACCCTAGAGACCCTATAGACACCCTAGAGAGACCCTAGAGACCCTATAGAGACCCTAGAGAGACCCTAGAGACCCTATAGAGACACTAGGGACCCTATAGAGACCCTAGGAACCCTATAGAGACCCTATAGAGACCCCTAGAGACCCTATAGAGACCCTATAGAGACCCTAGGAATCCTATAGAGACCGTATAGAGACCCTAGAGACCCTATAGAGACCCTATAGAGACCCTAGAGACCCTATAGAGACCCTAGAGAGACCCGAGAGACCCTATAGAGACCCTAGGACCCTATAGAGAACCTAGGAACCCTATAGAGACCCTATAGAGACCCTAGAGACGCTATAGACACCCTAGAGAGACCCTAGAGACCCTATAGAGACCCTAGAGAGACCCTAGGGACCCTATAGAGACCCTAGAGAGACCCTAGAGACCCTATAGAGACCCTAGGGACCCTATAGAGACCCTATAGAGACCCTAGAGGACCCTATAGGGACCCTAGGGACCCTATAGAGACCCTATAGAGACCCTAGAGACCCTATAGAGACCCTAGGGCACCTATAGAGACCCTAGAGAGACCCTAGGGACCCTATAGAGACCCTAGAGAGACCCTAGAGACCCCTATAGAGACCCTAGGGACCCTATAGAGACCCTATAGAGACACTAGAGACCCTATAGAGACCCTATATAGACTCTAGAGACCCTATAGAGACCCTAGGGAACCTGTAGAGACCCTAGGAACCCTATAGAGACCCTATAGAGACCCTAGAGACCCTATAGAGACCCTATAGAGACCGTAGGGACCCTATAGAGACCCTATAGAGACACTAGAGACCCTATAGAGACCCTAGAGACCCTATAGAGACCCTAGAGAGACCCTAGAGACCCTATAGAGACCCTAGGAACCCTATAGAGACCCAATAGAGACCCTAGAGTCCCTATAGAGAACCTAGGGACCCTATAGAGAACCTAGGAACCCTATAGAGACCCTATAGAGACCCTAGGGACCTTATAGAGACCCTATAGAGACCCTGGAGACCCTATAGAGACCCTAGGAAACCTATAGAGACCGTATAGAGACCCTAGAGACCCTATAGAGACCCTATAGAGACCCTAGAGACCCTATAGAGACCCTATAGAGACCCTAGAGACCCTATAGACACCCTAGAGAGACCCTAGAGACCCTATAGAGACCCCTAGAGAGACCCTAGAGACCCTATAGAGACACTAGGTACCCTATAGAGACCCTAGGAACCCTATAGAGACCCTATAGAGACCCTAGGGACCCTATAGAGACCCTAGAGACCCTATAGAGACCTAGGGAACCTATAGAGACCCTAGGAACCCTATAGAGACCCTATAGAGACCCTAGGGACCCTATGGAGTCCCTATAGAGACCCTAAAGACCTTATAGAGACCCTATAGAGACCCTAGAGACCCTATAGAGACCCTATAGAGACCCAGAGACCCTATAGAGACCCTAGGGAACCTATAGAGACCCCTAGGAACCTATAGAGATCCTATAGAGACCCTAGGGACCCTATAGAGACCCTATAGAGATCCTCTAGACCCTATAGAGACCCTATAGAGACCCTATAGAAACCCTAGGGACCCTATAGAGACCCTATAGAGACACTAGAGACCCTATAGAGACACTATAGAGACCCTAGGAACCCTATAGAGACCGTATAGAGACCCTAGAGACCCTATAGAGACCCTAGAGAGACCCTAGGGACACTATAGAGACCCTAGGGACCCTATAGAGACCCTAGAGACCCTATAGAGACCCTATAGAGACCCTAGGAACCCTATAGAGACCGTATAGAGACCCTAGAGACCCTATAGAGACCCTAGAGAGACCCTAGAGAGACCCTAGAGAGACCCTAGAGACCCTACAGAGACCCTAGAGAGACCCTAGAGACCCTATAGAGACCCAAGGGACCCTATAGAGACCCTAGGAACCCTATAGAGACCCTATAGAGACCCTAGAGACCCTATAGAGACACTAGGGACCCTATAGAGACCTTAGGAACCCTATAGAGACACTATAGAGACCCTAGGGACCCTATAGAGACCCTATAGAGACCCTAGAGACCCTATAGAGACCCTAGGGAATCTATAGAGACCCTAGGAACCCTATAGAGACCCTATAGAGACCCTAGGGACCCTATGGAGTCCCTATAGAGACCGTAAAGACCTTATAGAGACCCTATAGAGACCCTATAGAGACCCTAGAGACCGTATAGAGACCCTATAGAGACCCTATAGAGACCCTAGGGACCCTATAGAGACGCTATAGAGACACTAAAGACCCTATAGAGACACTATAGAGACACTAGAGACCCTATAGAGACCGTATAGAGACCCTAGAGACCCTATAGAGACCCTAGAGAGACCCTAGAGACACTATAGAGACCCTAGGGACCCTATAGAGACCCTAGAGACCCTATAGAGACCCTATAGAGACCCTAGGAACCCTATAGAGACCGTATAGAGACCCTAGAGACCCTATAGATACCCTATAGAGACCCTAGAGACCCTACAGAGACCCTAGAGAGACCCTAGAGACCCTACAGAGACCCTAGAGAGACCCTAGAGACCCTATAGAGACCCTATAGAGACCCTAGGAACCCTATAGAGACACTATAGAGACCCTAGGGACCCTATAGAGACCCTATAGAGACACTAGAGACCCTATAGAGACCCTATAGAGACCCTATAGAGACCCTAGAGACCCTATAGAGACCCTAGGGAACCTATAGAGACCCTAGGAACCCTTATAGAGACCCTATAGAGACCCTATAGAGACCGTAGGGACCCTATAGAGACCCTATAGAGACACTAGAGACCCTATAGAGACCCTAGAGACCCTATAGAGACCGTATAGAGACCCTAGAGACCCTATAGAGACCCTATAGAGACCCTAGAGACCCTTTAGAGACACTAGGGACCCTATAGAGACCCTAGGAACCCTATAGAGACCGTATAGAGACCCTAGAGACCCTATAGAGACCCCTATAGAGACCCTAGAGACCCTATAGAGACCCTAGAGAGACCCGAGAGACCCTATAGAGACCCTAGGGACCCTATAGAGACCCTAGGAACCCTATAGAGACCCTATAGAGACCCTAGAGACGCTATCGACACCCTAGAGAGACCCTAGAGACCCTATAGAGATCCTAGAGAGACCCCTAGGGACCCTATAGAGACCCTAGAGAGACCCTAGAGACCTTATAGAGAACCTAGGGACCCTATAGAGACCCTATAGAGACCCTAGAGACCCTATAGGGACCCTAGGGACCCTATAGAGACCCTATAGAGACCCTAGAGACCCTATAGAGACCCCTAGGGCACCTATAGAGACCCTAGAGAGACCCTAGGGACCCTATAGAGACCCTAGAGAGACCCTAGAGACCCTATAGAGACCCTAGGGACCCTATAGAGACCCTATAGAGACCGTAGAGACCCTATAGAGACCCTAGGGAACCTATAGAGAACCTAGGAACCCTATAGAGACCCTATAGAGACCCTAGAGACCTATAGAGACCCTATAGAGACCCTAGGAACCCTATAGAGACCCCTATAGAGACCCCTAGGGACCCTAGAGAGACCCTATAGAGACACTAGAGACCCTATAGAGACCCTATATAGACTCTAGAGACCCTATAGAGACCCTAGGGAACCTATAGAGACCCTAGGAACCCTATAGAGACCCTATAGAGACCCTATAGAGACCCTATAGAGACCGTAGGGACCCTATAGAGACCCTATAGAGACACTAGAGACCCTATAGAGACCCTAGAGACCCTATAGAGGCCCTAGAGAGACCCTAGAGACACTATAGAGACCCTAGGAACCCTATAGAGACCCAATAGAGACCCTAGAGTCCCTATAGAGAACCTAGGGACCCTATAGAGACCCTAGGAACCCTATAGAGACCCTATAGAGACCCTAGGGACCTTATAGAGACCCTATAGAGACCCTAGAGACCCTATAGAGACCCTAGGAAACCTATAGAGACCGTATAGAGACCCTAGAGACCCTATAGAGACCCCTATAGAGACCCTAGAGACCCTATAGAGACCCTATAGAGACCCTAGAGACCCTATAGACACCCTAGAGAGACCCTAGAGACCCTATAGAGACCCTAGAGAGACCCTAGAGACCCTATAGAGACACTAGGTACCCTATAGAGACCCTAGGAACCCTATAGAGACCCTATAGAGACCCTATATAGACCCCTAGAGACCCTATAGAGACCTAGGGAACCTATAGAGACCCTAGGAACCCTATAGAGACCCTATAGAGACCCCTAGGGACCCTATGGAGTCCCTATAGAGACCCTAAAGACCTTATAGAGACCCTATAGAGACCCTAGAGACCCTATAGAGACCCTATAGAGACCCCAGAGACCCTATAGAGACCCTAGGGTACCTATAGAGACCCTAGGAACCCTATAGAGATCCTATAGAGACCCTAGGGACCCTATAGAGACCCTATAGAGATCCTCTAGACCCTATAGAGACCCTATAGAGACCCTATAGAAACCCTAGGGACCCTATAGAGACCCTATAGAGACACTAGAGACCCAATAGAGACACTATAGAGACCCTAGGAACCCTATAGAGACCGTATAGAGACCCTAGAGACCCTATAGAGACCCTAGAGAGACCCTAGAGAGACCCTAGAGACACTATAGAGACCCTAGGGACCCTATAGAGACCCTAGAGACCCTATAGAGACCCTATAGAGACCCTAGGAACCCTATAGAGACCGTATAGAGACACTAGAGACCCCTATAGAGACCCTAGAGAGACCCTAGAGAGACCCTAGAGACCCTACAGAGACCCTAGAGAGACCCTAGAGACCCTATAGAGACCCAAGGGACCCTATAGAGACCCTAGGAACCCTATAGAGACCCTATACAGACCCTAGAGACCCTATAGAGACCCTAGAGAGACCCTAGAGACCCTATAGAGACCCTAGAGAGAGCCTAGAGACACTATAGAGACCCTAGGGACCCTATAGAGACCCTAGAGAGACCCTAGAGACCCTATAGAGACCCTAGGGACCCTATAGAGACCCTATATAGACCCAAGAGACCCTATAGAGACCCTAGGGAACCTATAGAGACCCTATAGAGACACTAGGGGTCCTATAGAGACGCTTTAGAGACCCTAGAGACCCTATAGAGACCCTATAGAGACCCTAGGAACACTATAGAGACCCTATAGAGACCCTAGGGACCCTATAGAGACTCTATAGAGACACTAGAGACCCTATAGAGATCCTATAGAGACCCTAGGAACCCTATAGAGACCCTATAGAGACCCTAGGGACCCTATAGAGACCCTATAGAGACACTAGAGACCCTATAGAGACCCTAGGGACCCTATAGAGACACTATAGAGACACTAGAGACCCTATAGAGACACTATAGAGACCCTAGAGACCCTATAGTGAACCTAGGGAACCTATAGAGACCCTAGGAACCCTATAGAGACCCTATAGAGATACTAGGGATCCTATAGAGACCCTATAGAGACCCTAGAGACCCTATAGAGACCCTATAGAGACCCTATAGAGACCGTAGGGACCCTATAGAGACCCTATAGAGACACTAGAGACCCTATAGAGACCCTAGAGAGACCCTAGAGAGACCCTAGAGACCCTATAGAGACCCTAGGAACCCTATAGAGACCCTATAGAGACCCTAGAGTCCCTGTCCCTATAGAGAACCTAGGGACCCTATAGAGACCCTATAGAGACCCTAGGGACCTTATAGAGACCCTATAGAGACCCTAGAGACCCTATAGAGACCCTATAGAGACCCTAGGAAACCTATAGAGACCGTATAGAGACCCTAGAGACCCTATAGAGACCCTGTAGAGACCCTGGAGACCCTATAGAGACCCTAGAGACCCTATAGACACCCTAGAGAGACCCTAGAGACCCTATAGAGACCCTAGAGAGACCCTAGAGACCCTATAGAGACACTAGGGACCCTATAGAGACCCTAGGAACCCTATAGAGACCCTATAGAGACCCTAGGGACCCTATAGAGACCCTATAGAGACCCCTAGAGACCCTATAGAGACCCTAGGGAACCTATAGAGACCCTAGGAACCCTATAGAGACCCTATAGAGACCCTAGGGACCCTATGGAGTCCCTATAGAGACCGTAAAGACCTTATAGAGACCCTATAGAGACCCTAGAGACCCTATAGAGACCCTAGAGACCCTATAGAGACCCTATAGAGACCCTATAGAGACCCTAGGGACCCTATAGAGACCCTATAGAGACACTAGAGACCCTATAGAGACGCTATAGAGACACTAGAGACCCTATAGAGACCGTATAGAGACCCTAGAGACCCTATAGAGACCCTAGAGAGACCCTAGAGACACTATAGAGACCCTAGGGACCCTATAGAGACCCTAGAGACCCTATAGAGACCCTATAGAGACCCTAGGAACCCTATAGAGACCGTATAGAGACCCTAGAGACCCTATAGATACCCTATAGATACCTAGAGACCCTACAGAGACCGTAGAGAGACCCTAGAGACCCTACAGAGACCCTAGAGAGACCCTAGAGACCCTATAGAGACCCTATAGAGACCCTAGGAACCCTATAGAGACCCTATAGAGACCCTAGGGACCCTATAGAGACCCTATAGAGACACTAGAGACCCTATAGAGACCCTATAGAGACCCTAGAGACCCTATAGAGACCCTAGGGAACCTATAGAGACCCTAGGAACCCTATAGAGACCCTATAGAGACCCTATAGAGACCCTATAGAGACCGTAGAGACCCTATAGAGACACTAGAGACCCTATAGAGACCCTAGAGACCCTAGAGACCCTATAGACACCCTAGAGAGACCCTAGAGACCCTAGAGAGACCCTAGAGAGACCCTAGAGACCCTATAGAGACACTAGGGACCCTATAGAGACCCTAGGAACCCTATAGAGACCCTATAGAGACCCTAGGGACCCTATAGAGACCCTATAGAGACCCTAGGAACCCTATAGAGACCGTATAGAGACCCTATAGTGACCCTAGAGACCCTATAGAGACCCTAGAGAGACCCGAGAGACCCTATAGAGACCCTAGGGACCCTATAGAGACCCTAGGAACCCTATAGAGACCCTATAGAGACCCTAGAGACGCTATAGACACCCTAGAGAGACCCTAGAGACCCTATAGAGACCCTAGAGAGACCCCTAGGGAGACTATAGAGACACTAGAGAGACCCTAGAGACCCTATAGAGACCCTAGAGAGACCCTAGAGACCCTTTAGAGACCCTAGGAACCCTATAGAGACACTATAGAGACCCTAGAGTCCCTATAGAGAACCTAGGGACACTATAGAGACCCTAGGAACCCTATAGAGACCCTATAGAGACCCTAGGGACCTTATAGAGACCCTATAGAGACCCTAGAGACCCTATAGAGACCCTAGGAAACCTATAGAGACCGTATAGAGACCCTAGAGACCCTATAGAGACCCTATAGAGACCCTAGAGACCCTATAGAGACCCTATAGAGACCCTAGAGACCCTATAGACACCCTAGAGAGACCCTAGAGACCCTATAGAGACCCTATAGAGACACTAGGTACCCTATAGAGACCCTAGGAACCCTATAGAGACCCTATAGAGACCCTAGGGACCCTATAGAGACCCTATAGAGACCCAAGAGACCCTATAGAGACCCTAGAGAGACCCTAGAGACCCTATAGAGACCCTAGGAACCCTATAGAGACCCTATAGAGACCCTAGGGACCCTATGGAGTCCCTATAGAGACCCTAAAGACCTTATAGAGACCCTATAGAGACCCTAGAGACCCTATAGAGACCCTATAGAGACCCTAGAGACCCTATAGAGACCCTAGGGAACCTATAGAGACCCTAGGAACCCTATAGAGATCCTATAGAGACCCTAGGGACCCTATAGAGACCCTATAGAGATCCTCTAGACCCTATAGAGACCCTATAGAGACCGTATAGAAACCCTAGGGACCCTATAGAGACCCTATAGAGACACTAGAGACCCTATAGAGACACTATAGAGACCCTAGGAACCCTATAGAGACCGTATAGAGACCCTAGAGACCCTATAGAGACCCTAGAGAGACCCTAGGGACCCTATAGAGACCCTAGAGACCCTATAGAGACCCTATAGAGACCCTAGGAACCCTATAGAGACCGTATAGAGACCCTAGAGACCCTATAGAGACCCTATAGAGACCCTATAGAGACCCTATAGAGACCCTAGAGAGACCCTAGAGACCCTACAGAGACCCTAGAGAGACCCTAGAGACCCTATAGAGACCCAAGGGACCCTATAGAGACCCTAGGAACCCTATAGAGACCCTATAGAGACCCTAGAGACCCTATAGAGACCCTAGAAAGACCCTACAGACCCTATAGAGACCCTAGAGAGACCCTAGAGACACTATAGAGACCCTAGGGACCCTATAGAGACCCTAGAGAGACCCTAGAGACCCTATAGAGACCCTAGAGACCCTATAGAGACCCTAGGGAACCTATAGAGACCCTATAGAGACACTAGGGGTCCTATAGAGACACTTTAGAGACCCTAGAGACCCTATAGAGACCCTATAGAGACCCTAGAGAGACCCTAGAGAGACCCTAGAGACCCTACAGAGACCCTAGAGAGACCCTAGAGACCCTATAGAGACCCAAGGGACCCTATAGAGACCCTAGGAACCCTATAGAGACCCTATAGAGACCCTAGAGGCCCTATAGAGACCCTAGAGAGACCCTAGAGACCCTATAGAGACCCTAGAGAGACCCTAGAGAGACCCTAGAGAGACCCTAGAGACCCTACAGAGACCCTAGAGAGACCCTAGAGACCCTATAGAGACCCAAGGGACCCTATAGAGACCCTAGGAACCCTATAGAGACCCTATAGAGACCCTAGAGACCCTATAGAGACCCTAGAGAGACCCTAGAGACCCTATAGAGACCCTAGAGAGAGCCTAGAGACACTATAGAGACCCTAGGGACCCTATAGAGACCCTAGAGAGACCCTAGAGACCCTATAGAGACCCTAGGGACCCTATAGAGACCCTATATAGACCCTAGAGACCCTATAGAGACACTAGGGAACCTATAGAGACCCTATAGAGACACTAGGGGTCCTATAGAGACGCTTTAGAGACCCTAGAGACCCTATAGAGACCCTATAGAGACCCTAGGAACCCTATAGAGACCCTATAGAGACCCTAGGGACCCTATAGAGACTCTATAGAGACACTAGAGACCCTATAGAGATCCTATAGAGACCCTAGGAACCCTATAGAGACCCTATAGAGACCCTAGGGACCCTATAGAGACCCTATAGAGACACTAGAGACCCTATAGAGACCCTAGGGACCCTATAGAGACCCTATAGAGACACTAGAGACCCTATAGAGACACTATAGAGACCCTAGAGACCCTATAGTGAACCTAGGGAACCTATAGAGACCCTAGGAACCCTATAGAGACCCTATAGAGATACTAGGGATCCTATAGAGACCCTATAGAGACCCTAGAGACCCTATAGAGACCCTATAGAGACCCTATAGAGACCGTAGGGACCCTATAGAGACCCTATAGAGACACTAGAGACCCTATAGAGACCCTATAGAGACCCTAGAGAGACCCTAGAGACCCTATAGAGACCCTAGGAACCCTATAGAGACCCTATAGAGACCCTAGAGTCCCTATAGAGAACCTAGGGACCCTATAGAGACCCTATAGAGACCCTAGGGACCTTATAGAGACCCTATAGAGACCCTAGAGACCCTATAGAGACCCTATAGAGACCCTAGGAAACCTATAGAGACCGTATAGAGACCCTAGAGACCCTATAGAGACCCTATAGAGACCCTAGAGACCCTATAGAGACCCTAGAGACCCTATAGACACCCTAGAGAGACCCTAGAGACCCTATAGAGACCCTAGAGAGACCCTAGAGACCCTATAGAGACACTAGGGACCCTATAGAGACCCTAGGAACCCTATAGAGACCCTATAGAGACCCTAGGGACCCTATAGAGACCCTATAGAGACCCTAGAGACCCTATAGAGACCCTAGGGAACCTATAGAGACCCTAGGAACCCTATAGAGACCCTATAGAGACCCTAGGGACCCTATGGAGTCCCTATAGAGACCGTAAAGACCTTATAGAGACCCTATAGAGACCCTAGAGACCCTATAGAGACCCTAGAGACCATATAGAGACCCTATAGAGACCCTATAGAGACCCTAGGGACCCTATAGAGACCCTATAGAGACACTAGAGACCCTATAGAGACACTATAGAGACACTAGAGACCCTATAGAGACCGTATAGAGACCCTAGAGACTCTATAGAGACCCTAGAGAGACCCTAGAGACACTATAGAGACCCTAGGGAACCTATAGAGACCCTAGAGACCCTATAGAGACCCTATAGAGACCCTAGGAACCCTATAGAGACCGTATAGAGACCCTAGAGACCCTATAGATACCCTATAGAGACCCTAGAGACCCTACAGAGAC
The DNA here is from genome assembly GCF_037157495.1 of Lathamus discolor. Taxonomy (NCBI): domain Eukaryota; kingdom Metazoa; phylum Chordata; class Aves; order Psittaciformes; family Psittacidae; genus Lathamus; species Lathamus discolor. Next base: position 18,530 of record NW_027069261.1, on the reverse strand, counting down.
CCTAGAGAGACCCTAGAGACCCTACAGAGACCCTAGAGAGACGCTAGAGACCCTATAGAGACCCTATAGAGACCCTAGGTACCCTATAGAGACCCTATAGAGACCCTAGGGACCCTATAGAGACCCTATAGAGACACTAGAGACCCTATAGAGACCCTATAGAGACCCTAGAGACCCTATAGAGACCCTAGGGAACCTATAGAGACCCTAGGAACCCTATAGAGACCCTATAGAGACCCTATAGAGACCGTAGAGACCCTATAGAGACACTAGAGACCCTATAGAGACCCTATAGAGATCCTAGAGACCCTAGAGAGACCCTGGAGACCCTAGAGAGACCCTAGAGACCCTATAGAGAACCTAGGAACCCTATAGAGACCCTAGGAACCCTATAGAGGCCCTATAGAGACCCTAGGGCCCCTATAGAGACCCTATAGAGACCCTAGAGACCCTATAGAGACCCTATAGAGACCCTATAGAGACCCTAGGGACCCTATAGAGACCCTATAGAGACACTAGAGACCCTATAGAGACCCTATAGAGACCCTAGGAACCCTATAGAGACCCTATAGAGACCCTAGAGACCCTAGAGAGACCCTAGAGAGACCCTAGAGAGACCCTAGAGAGACCCTAGAGACCCTATAGAGACCCTAGGAACCCTATAGAGGCCCTATAGAGACCCTAGGGACCCTATAGAGACACTATAGACCCTATAGAGACCCTATAGAGACCCTAGAGACCCTATAGAGACCCTAGGGAACCTATAGAGACCCTAGGAACCCTATAGAGACCCTATAGAGACCCTATAGAGACCCTAGGGACCCTATAGAGACCCTATAGAGACACTAGAGACCCTATAGAGACCCTATAGATACCCTAGGAAACCTATAGGGACCGTATAGAGACCCTAGAGACCCTATAGAGACCCTAGAGAGACCTTAGAGACCCTATAGAGACCCTAGGGACCCTATAGAGACCCTAGGAACCCTATAGAGACCCTATAGAGACCCTAGGGACCCTATAGAGACCCTATAGAGACACTAGAGACCCTATAGAGACCCTATAGAGACCCTAGGAACCCTATAGAGACCCTATAGAGACCCTAGGGACCCTATAGAGACCCTATAGAGACGCTAGAGACCCTATAGAGACCCTATAGAGACCCTAGAGACCCTATAGAGACCCTAGGGAACCTATAGAGACCCTAGGAACCCTATAGAGACCCTATAGAGACCCTAGGGATCCTATAGAGACCCTATAGAGACCCTATAGAGACACTAGAGACCCTATAGAGACCCAAGAGACCCTATAGAGACCCTAGAGAGACCCTAGAGACCCTATAGAGACCCTAGGAACCCTATAGAGACCCTATAGAGACCCTAGGGACCCTATAGAGACCCTATAGAGACCCTAGAGAGACCGTAGAGACCCTATAGAGACCCTAGAGAGACCCTAGAGACCCTAGAGAGACCCTAGAGAGACCCTAGAGACCCTATAGAGACCCTAGGGACCCTATAGAGACCCTAGGAACCCTATAGAGACCCTATAGAGACCCTAGGGACCCTATAGAGACACTAGAGACACTATGGAGACCCTATAGAGACCCTAGAGACCCTATAGAGACCCTAGGGAACCTATAGAGACCCTAGGAACCCTAATAGAGACCCTATACAGACCCTAGGGATCCTATAGAGACCCTATGGAGACCCTAGAGACCCTATAGAGACCCTATAGAGACCCTAGGGACCCTATAGAGACCCTATACAGACACTAGAGAACCTATAGACACCCTAGAGACCCTATAGAGACCCTAGAGAGACCCTAGAGACCCTATAGAGATCCTAGAGAGACCCTAGAGACCCTATAGAGACCCTAGGGACCCTATAGAGACCCTAGAGACCCTATAGAGACCCTATAGAGACCCTAGAGACCCTACAGAGACCCTAGAGAGACCCTAGAGACCCTATAGAGACCCTAGGGACCCTATAGAGACCCTATAGAGACACTAGAGATTCTATAGAGACCCTATAGAGACCCTAGAGACCCTACAGAGACCCTAGAGAGACCCTAGAGACCCTATAGAGACCCTAGGGACCCTATAGAGACCCTATAGAGACCCTAGGGACCCTATAGAGACCCTATAGAGACACTAGAGACCCTATAGAGACCCTATAGAGACCCTAGGGAACCTATAGAGAGCCTAGGAACCCTATAGAGACCCTATAGAGACCCTAGGGACACTATAGAGTCCCTATAGTGACCCTAGAGACCCTATAGAGACCCTAGGGACCCTATAGAGACCCTATAGAGACCCTATAGAGACCCTAGGGACCCTATAGAGACCCTATAGAGACCCTAGAGACCCTATAGAGACCCTATAGAGACCCTAGAGACCCTATAGAGACCCTAGAGACCCTAGAGAGACCCTAGAGAGACCTTAGAGACCCTATAGAGACCCTATAGAGACCCTAGAGACCCTGTAGAGACCCTATAGAGACCCTATAGAGACCCTAGGGACCCTAAAGAGACCGTATAGAGACCCTAGAGACACTATAGAGACCCTATAGAGACCCTAGAGACCCTATAGAGACCCTAGAGAGACCCTAGAGACCCTAGAGAGACCCTAGATCGACCCTAGAGACCCTATAGAGACCCTAGGAACCCTATAGAGGCCCTATAGAGACCCTCGGGACCCTATAGAGACCCTATAGAGACACTAGAGACCCTATAGAGACCCTAGGGAACCTATAGAGACCCTAGGAATCCTATAGAGACCCTATAGAGACCCTAGGGACCCTATAGAGTCCCTATAGTGACCCTAGAGACCCTATAGAGACCCTAGGGACCCTATAGAGACCCTAGGAACCCTATAGAGACCCAATAGAGACCCTATAGAGACCCTAGGGACCCTATAGAGACCCTATAGAGACACTAGAGACCCTATAGAGACCCTAGGGACCCTATAGAGACCCAAGGAACCCTATAGAGACCGTATAGAGACCCTAGAGACACTATAGAGACCCTATAGAGACCCTAGAGACCCTACAGAGACCCTAGAGAGACCCTAGAGACCCTATAGAGACCCTAGGGACCCTATAGAGACCCTATAGAGACCCTAGGGACCCTATAGAGACCCTATAGAGACACTAGAGACCCTATAGAGACCCTATAGAGACCCTAGAGACCCTATAGAGACCCTAGGGACCCTATAGAGACCCAAGGAACCCTATAGAGACCCTATAGAGACCCTATAGAGACCTTATAGAGACCCTAGGGATCCTATAGAGACCCTATAGAGACCCTAGGGACCCTATAGAGACCCTATAGAGACCCTAGGAAACCTATAGAGACCGTATAGAGACCCTAGAGACCCTATAGAGACCCTAGAGAGACCCTAGAGACCCTAGAGAGACCTTAGAGACCCTATAGACACCCTAGGGACCCTATAGAGACCCTATAGAGACCCTAGGGACCCTATAGAGACCCTATAGAGACCCTAGAGACCCTATAGAGACCCTACAGAGACCCTAGGAAACCTATAGAGACCCTATAGAGACCCTAGGGACCCTATAGAGACCCTATAGAGACACTAGAGACCCTATAGAGACCCTATAGAGACCCTAGAGACACTATAGAGACCCTAGGGAACCTATAGAGACCCTAGGAACCCTATAGAGACCCCATAGAGACCCTAGGGATCCTATAGAGACCCTATAGAGACCCTAGAGACCCTATAGAGACCCTATAGAGACCCTAGGGAACGTATAGAAACCCTATAGAGACACTAGAGACCCTATAGAGACCCAAGAGACCCTATAGAGACCCTAGAGAGACCGTAGAGACCCTATAGAGACCCTAGGAACCCTATAGAGACCTTATAGAGACCCTAGGGACCCTATAGAGACCCAAGGAACCCTATAGAGACCCTATAGAGACCCTAGGGACCCTATAGAGACCCTATAGAGACCCTAGGGACCCTATAGAGACCCTATAGAGACACTAGAGACCCTATAGAGACCCTATAGAGACCCTAGGGAACCTATAGAGAGCCTAGGAACCCTATAGAGACCCTATAGAGACCCTAGGGACACTATAGAGTCCCTATAGTGACCCTAGAGACCCTATAGAGACCCTAGGGACCCTATAGAGACCCTATAGAGACCCTATAGAGACCCTAGGGACCCTATAGAGACCCTATAGAGACCCTAGAGACCCTATAGAGACCCTATAGAGACCCTAGAGACCCTATAGAGACCCTAGAGACCCTAGAGAGACCCTAGAGAGACCTTAGAGACCCTATAGAGACCCTATAGAGACCCTAGAGACCCTGTAGAGACCCTATAGAGACCCTATAGAGACCCTAGGGACCCTAAAGAGACCGTATAGAGACCCTAGAGACACTATAGAGACCCTATAGAGACCCTAGAGACCCTATAGAGACCCTAGAGAGACCCTAGAGACCCTAGAGAGACCCTAGATCGACCCTAGAGACCCTATAGAGACCCTAGGAACCCTATAGAGGCCCTATAGAGACCCTCGGGACCCTATAGAGACCCTATAGAGACACTAGAGACCCTATAGAGACCCTAGGGAACCTATAGAGACCCTAGGAATCCTATAGAGACCCTATAGAGACCCTAGGGACCCTATAGAGTCCCTATAGTGACCCTAGAGACCCTATAGAGACCCTAGGGACCCTATAGAGACCCTAGGAACCCTATAGAGACCCAATAGAGACCCTATAGAGACCCTAGGGACCCTATAGAGACCCTATAGAGACACTAGAGACCCTATAGAGACCCTAGGGACCCTATAGAGACCCAAGGAACCCTATAGAGACCGTATAGAGACCCTAGAGACACTATAGAGACCCTATAGAGACCCTAGAGACCCTACAGAGACCCTAGAGAGACCCTAGAGACCCTATAGAGACCCTAGGGACCCTATAGAGACCCTATAGAGACCCTAGGGACCCTATAGAGACCCTATAGAGACACTAGAGACCCTATAGAGACCCTATAGAGACCCTAGAGACCCTATAGAGACCCTAGGGACCCTATAGAGACCCAAGGAACCCTATAGAGACCCTATAGAGACCCTATAGAGACCTTATAGAGACCCTAGGGATCCTATAGAGACCCTATAGAGACCCTAGGGACCCTATAGAGACCCTATAGAGACCCTAGGAAACCTATAGAGACCGTATAGAGACCCTAGAGACCCTATAGAGACCCTAGAGAGACCCTAGAGACCCTAGAGAGACCTTAGAGACCCTATAGACACCCTAGGGACCCTATAGAGACCCTATAGAGACCCTAGGGACCCTATAGAGACCCTATAGAGACCCTAGAGACCCTATAGAGACCCTACAGAGACCCTAGGAAACCTATAGAGACCCTATAGAGACCCTAGGGACCCTATAGAGACCCTATAGAGACACTAGAGACCCTATAGAGACCCTATAGAGACCCTAGAGACACTATAGAGACCCTAGGGAACCTATAGAGACCCTAGGAACCCTATAGAGACCCCATAGAGACCCTAGGGATCCTATAGAGACCCTATAGAGACCCTAGAGACCCTATAGAGACCCTATAGAGACCCTAGGGAACGTATAGAAACCCTATAGAGACACTAGAGACCCTATAGAGACCCAAGAGACCCTATAGAGACCCTAGAGAGACCGTAGAGACCCTATAGAGACCCTAGGAACCCTATAGAGACCTTATAGAGACCCTAGGGACCCTATAGAGACCCAAGGAACCCTATAGAGACCCTATAGAGACCCTAGGGACCCTATAGAGACCCTACAGAGACCCTAGAGACCCTATAGAGACCCTATAGAGACCCTATAGAGACCCTAGGGACCCTATAGAGACCCTATAGAGACACTAGAGACCCTATAGAGACCCTATAGAGACCCTAGGAACCCTATAGAGACCCTATAGAGACCCTAGAGAGACCCTAGAGACCCTAGAGAGACCCTAGAGAGACCCTAGAGACCCTATAGAGAACCTAGGAACCCTATAGAGACCCTAGGAACCCTATAGAGGCCCTATAGAGACCCTAGGGACCCTATAGAGACCCTATAGAGACACTAGAGACCCTATAGAGACCCTATAGAGACCCTAGAGACCCTATAGAGACCCTAGGGAACCTATAGAGACCCTAGGAACCCTATAGAGACCCTATAGAGACCCTATAGAGACCCTAGGGACCCTATAGAGACCCTATAGAGACACTAGAGACCCTATAGAGACCCTTGGAAACCTATAGAGACCGTATAGAGACCCTAGAGACCCTATAGAGACCCTAGAGAGACCCTTAGAGACCCTATAGAGACCCTAGGGACCCTATAGAGACCCTAGGAACCCTTTAGAGACCCTATAGAGACCCTAGGGACCCTATAGAGACCCTATAGAGACACTAGAGACCCTATAGAGACCCTATAGAGACCCTAGGAACCCTATAGAGACCCTATAGAGACCCTAGGGACCCTATAGAGACCCTATAGAGACACTAGAGACCCTATAGAGACCCTATAGAGACACTAGAGACCCTATAGAGACCCTAGGGAACCTATAGAGACCCTAGGAACCCTATAGAGACCCTATAGAGACCCTAGGGATCCTATAGAGACCCTATAGAGACCCTAGGGACCCTATAGAGACCCTATAGAGACACTAGAGACCCTATAGAGACCCTAGAGAGACCCTAGAGACCCTATAGAGACCCTAGGAACCCTATAGAGACTCTATAGAGACCCTAGGGACCCTATAGAGACCCTAGAGAGACCCTAGAGAGACCGTAGAGACCCAAGAGAGACCCGAGAGACCCTAGAGAGACCCTAGAGACCCTATAGAGACCCTAGGGACCCTATAGAGACCCTAGGAACCCTATAGAGACCCTATAGAGACCCTAGGGACCCTATAGAGACCCTATAGAGACACTAGAGACCCTATGGAGACCCTATAGAGACCCTAGAGACCCTATAGAGACCCTAGGGAACCTATAGAGACCCTAGGAACCCTATAGAGACCCTATACAGACCCTAGGGATCCTATAGAGACCCTATGGAGACCCTAGAGACCCTATAGAGACCCTATAGAGACCCTAGGGACCCTATAGAGACCCTATACAGACACTAGAGACACTATAGACACCCTAGAGACCCTATAGAGACCCTAGAGAGACCCTAGAGACCCTATAGAGATCCTAGAGAGACCCTAGAGACCCTATAGAGACCCTAGGGACCCTATAGAGACCCTAGAGACCCTATAGAGACCCTATAGAGACCCTAGAGACCCTACAGAGACCCTAGAGAGACACTAGAGACCCTATAGAGACCCTAGGGACCCTATAGAGACCCTATAGAGACCCTAGGGACCCTAGGGACCCTATAGAGACCCTATAGAGACACTAGAGACCCTATAGAGACCCTATAGAGACCCTAGAGACCCTACAGAGACCCTAGAGAGACCCTAGAGACCCTATAGAGACCCTAGGGACCCTATAGAGACCCTATAGAGACCCTAGGGACCCTATAGAGACCCTATAGAGACACTAGAGACCCTATAGAGACCCTATAGAGACCCTAGAGACCCTATAGAGACCCTAGAGACCCTAGAGAGACCCTAGAGAGACCTTAGAGACCCTATAGAGACCCTAGGGACCCTATAGAGACCCTATAGAGACCCTAGAGACCCTGTAGAGACCCTATAGAGACCCTATAGAGACCGTAGGGACCCTAAAGAGACCGTATAGAGACCCTAGAGACACTATAGAGACCCTATAGAGACCCTAGAGACCCTATAGAGACCCTAGAGAGACCCTAGAGACCCTAGAGAGACCCTAGATCGACCCTAGAGACCCTATAGAGACCCTAGGAACCCTATAGAGGCCCTATAGAGACCCTAGGGACCCTATAGAGACCCTATAGAGACACTAGAGACCCTATAGAGACCCTAGGGAACCTATAGAGACCCTAGGAACCCTATAGAGACCCTATAGAGACCCTAGGGACCCTATAGAGACCCTATAGAGACCCTATAGAGACCCTAGGGACCCTATAGAGACCCTATAGAGACACTAGAGACCCTATAGAGACACTATAGAGACACTAGAGACCCTATAGAGACCGTATAGAGACCCTAGAGACCCTATAGACACCCTATAGAGACCCTAGAGACCCTATAGTGAACCTAGAGACCCTATAGACACCCTAGAGAGACCCTAGAGACCCTATAGAGACCCTAGAGAGACCCTAGAGACCCTATAGAGACACTAGGGACCATATAGAGACCCTAGGAACCCTATAGAGACCCTAGGGACCCTATAGAGACCCTATAGAGAACCTAGAGACCCTATAGAGACCCTAGGGAACCTATAGAGACCCTAGGAACCCTATAGAGACCCTATAGAGACCCTAGGGACCCTATGGAGTCCCTATAGAGACCGTAAAGACCTTATAGAGACCCTATAGAGACCCTATAGAGACCCTAGAGACCCTATAGAGACCCTATAGAGACCCTATAGAGACCCTAGGGACCCTATAGAGACCCTATAGAGACACTAGAGACCCTATAGAGACCCTATAGAGACACTAGAGACCCTATAGAGACCCTAGGGAACCTATAGAGACCCTAGGAACCCTATAGAGACCCTATAGAGACCCTAGGGATCCTATAGAGACCCTATAGAGACCCTAGGGACCCTATAGAGACCCTATAGAGACACTAGAGACCCTATAGAGACCCTATAGAGACCCTAGGAACCCTATAGAGACCCTATAGAGACCCTAGGGACCCTATAGAGACCCTATAGAGACACTAGAGACCCTATAGAGACCCTATAGAGACACTAGAGACCCTATAGAGACCCTAGGGAACCTATAGAGACCCTAGGAACCCTATAGAGACCCTATAGAGACCCTAGGGATCCTATAGAGACCCTATAGAGACCCTAGGGACCCTATAGAGACCCTATAGAGACACTAGAGACCCTATAGAGACCCTAGAGAGACCCTAGAGACCCTATAGAGACCCTAGGAACCCTATAGAGACTCTATAGAGACCCTAGGGACCCTATAGAGACCCTAGAGAGACCCTAGAGAGACCGTAGAGACCCTAGAGAGACCCGAGAGACCCTAGAGAGACCCTAGAGACCCTATAGAGACCCTAGGGACCCTATAGAGACCCTAGGAACCCTATAGAGACCCTATAGAGACCCTAGGGACCCTATAGAGACCCTATAGAGACACTAGAGACCCTATGGAGACCCTATAGAGACCCTAGAGACCCTATAGAGACCCTAGGGAACCTATAGAGACCCTAGGAACCCTATAGAGACCCTATACAGACCCTAGGGATCCTATAGAGACCCTATGGAGACCCTAGAGACCCTATAGAGACCCTATAGAGACCCTAGGGACCCTATAGAGACCCTATACAGACACTAGAGACACTATAGACACCCTAGAGACCCTATAGAGACCCTAGAGAGACCCTAGAGACCCTATAGAGATCCTAGAGAGACCCTAGAGACCCTATAGAGACCCTAGGGACCCTATAGAGACCCTAGAGACCCTATAGAGACCCTATAGAGACCCTAGAGACCCTACAGAGACCCTAGAGAGACACTAGAGACCCTATAGAGACCCTAGGGACCCTATAGAGACCCTATAGAGACCCTAGGGACCCTATAGAGACCCTATAGAGACACTAGAGACCCTATAGAGACCCTATAGAGACCCTAGAGACCCTACAGAGACCCTAGAGAGACCCTAGAGACCCTATAGAGACCCTAGGGACCCTATAGAGACCCTATAGAGACCCTAGGGACCCTATAGAGACCCTATAGAGACACTAGAGACCCTATAGAGACCCTATAGAGACCCTAGAGACCCTATAGAGACCCTAGAGACCCTAGAGAGACCCTAGAGAGACCTTAGAGACCCTATAGAGACCCTAGGGACCCTATAGAGACCCTATAGAGACCCTAGAGACCCTGTAGAGACCCTATAGAGACCCTATAGAGACCCTAGGGACCCTAAAGAGACCGTATAGAGACCCTAGAGACACTATAGAGACCCTATAGAGACCCTAGAGACCCTATAGAGACCCTAGAGAGACCCTAGAGACCCTAGAGAGACCCTAGGAACCATATAGAGGCCCTATAGAGACACTAGGGACCCTATAGAGACCCTATAGAGACACTAGAGACCCTATAGAGACCCTAGGGAACCTATAGAGACCCTAGGAACCCTATAGAGACCCTATAGAGACCCTATAGAGACCCTATAGAGACCCTAGGGACCCTATAGAGACCCTATAGAGACACTAGAGACCCTATAGAGACACTATAGAGACACTAGAGACCCTATAGAGACCGTATAGAGACCCTAGAGACCCTATAGACACCCTATAGAGACCCTAGAGACCCTATAGTGAACCTAGAGACCCTATAGACACCCTAGAGAGACCCTAGAGACCCTATAGAGACCCTAGAGAGACCCTAGAGACCCTATAGAGACACTAGGGACCATATAGAGACCCTAGGAACCCTATAGAGACCCTAGGGACCCTATAGAGACCCTATAGAGACCCTAGAGACCCTATAGAGACCCTAGGGAACCTATAGAGACCCTAGGAACCCTATAGAGACCCTATAGAGACCCTAGGGACCCTATGGAGTCCCTATAGAGACCGTAAAGACCTTATAGAGACCCTATAGAGACCCTATAGAGACCCTAGAGACCCTATAGAGACCCTATAGAGACCCTATAGAGACCCTAGGGACCTATAGAGACCCTATAGAGACACTAGAGACCCTATAGAGACACTATAGAGACACTAGAGACCCTATAGAGACCGTATAGAGACCCTAGAGACCCTATAGAGACCCTAGAGAGACCCTAGAGACACTATAGAGACCCTAGGGACCCTATAGAGACCCTAGAGACCCTATAGAGACCCTATAGAGACCCTAGGAACCCTATAGAGACCGTATAGAGACCCTAGAGACCCTATAGATACCCTATAGAGACCCTAGAGACGCTATAGACACCCTAGAGAGACCCTAGAGACCCTATAGAGACCCTATAGAGACCCTAGGGACCCTATAGAGACCCTATAGAGACACTAGAGACCCTATGGAGACCCTATAGAGACCCTAGAGACCCTATAGAGACCCTAGGGAACCTATAGAGACCCTAGGAACCCTATAGAGACCCTATACAGACCCTAGGGATCCTATAGAGACCCTATGGAGACCCTAGAGACCCTATAGAGACCCTATAGAGACCCTAGGGACCCTATAGAGACCCTATACAGACACTAGAGACCCTATAGACACCCTAGAGACCCTATAGAGACCCTAGAGAGACCCTAGAGACCCTATAGAGATCCTAGAGAGACCCTAGAGACCCTATAGAGACCCTAGGGACCCTATAGAGACCCTAGAGACCCTATAGAGACCCTATAGAGACCCTAGAGACCCTACAGAGACCCTAGAGAGACACTAGAGACCCTATAGAGACCCTAGGGACCCTATAGAGACCCTATAGAGACCCTAGGGACCCTATAGAGACCCTATAGAGACACTAGAGACCCTATAGAGACCCTATAGAGACCCTAGAGACCCTACAGAGACCCTAGAGAGACCCTAGAGACCCTATAGAGACCCTAGGGACCCTATAGAGACCCTATAGAGACCCTAGGGACCCTATAGAGACCCTATAGAGACACTAGAGACCCTATAGAGACCCTATAGAGACCCTAGGGAACCTATAGAGAGCCTAGGAACCCTATAGAGACCCTATAGAGACCCTAGGGACCCTATAGAGTCCCTATAGTGACCCTAGAGACCCTATAGAGACCCTAGGAACCCTATAGAGACCCTATAGAGACCCTATAGAGACCCTAGGGACCCTATAGAGACCCTATAGAGACCCTAGAGACCCTATAGAGACCCTATAGAGACCCTAGAGACCCTATAGAGAACCTAGAGACCCTAGAGAGACCCTAGAGAGACCTTAGAGACCCTATAGAGACCCTAGGGACCCTATAGAGACCCTATAGAGACCCTAGAGACCCTGTAGAGACCCTATAGAGACCCTATAGAGACCCTAGGGACCCTAAAGAGACCGTATAGAGACCCTAGAGACACTATAGAGACCCTATAGAGACCCTAGAGACCCTATAGAGACCCTAGAGAGACCCTAGAGACCCTAGAGAGACCCTAGATCGACCCTAGAGACCCTATAGAGACCCTAGGAACCCTATAGAGGCCCTATAGAGACCCTAGGGACCCTATAGAGACCCTATAGAGACACTAGAGACCCTATAGAGACCCTAGGGAACCTATAGAGACCCTAGGAACCCTATAGAGACCCTATAGAGACCCTAGGGACCCTATAGAGACCCTATAGAGACCCTATAGAGACCCTAGGGACCCTATAGAGACCCTATAGAGACACTAGAGACCCTATAGAGACACTATAGAGACACTAGAGACCCTATAGAGACCGTATAGAGACCCTAGAGACCCTATAGACACCCTATAGAGACCCTAGAGACCCTATAGAGAACCTAGAGACCCTATAGAAACCCTAGAGAGACCCTAGAGACCCTATAGAGACCCTAGAGAGACCCTAGAGACCCTATAGAGACACTAGGGACTATATAGAGACCCTAGGAACCCTATAGAGACCCTATAGAGACCCTAGGGACCCTATAGAGACCCTATAGAGACCCTAGAGACCCTATAGAGACCCTAGGGAACCTATAGAGACCCTAGGAACCCTATAGAGACCCTATAGAGACCCTAGGGACCCTATGGAGTCCCTATAGAGACCGTAAAGACCTTATAGAGACCCTATAGAGACCCTATAGAGACCCTAGAGACCCTATAGAGACCCTATAGAGACCCTATAGAGACCCTAGGGACCCTATAGAGACCCTATAGAGACACTAGAGACCCTATAGAGACACTATAGAGACACTAGAGACCCTATAGAGACCGTATAGAGACCCTAGAGACCCTATAGAGACCCTAGAGAGACCCTAGAGACACTATAGAGACCCTAGGGACCCTATAGAGACCCTAGAGACCCTATAGAGACCCTATAGAGACCCTAGGAACCCTATAGAGACCGTATAGAGACCCTAGAGACCCTATAGATACCCTATAGAGACCCTAGAGACGCTATAGACACCCTAGAGAGACCCTAGAGACCCTATAGAGACCCTAGAGAGACCCTAGGGACCCTATAGAGACCCTAGAGAGACCCTAGAGACACTATAGAGACCGTAGGGACCCTATAGAGACCCGAGAGACCCTATAGAGACCCTAGGGACCCTATAGAGACCCTAGGAACCCTATAGAGACCCTATAGAGACCCTAGAGACGCTATAGACACCCTAGAGAGACCCTAGAGACCCTATAGAGACCCTAGAGAGACCCTAGGGACCCTATAGAGACCCTAGAGAGACCCTAGGGACCCTATAGAGACCCTATAGAGACCCTAGAGACCCTATAGAGACCCTAGGGACCCTATAGAGACCCTATAGAGACCCTAGAGACCCTATAGAGACCCTAGGGAACCTATAGAGACCCTAGAGAGACCCTAGGGACCCTATAGAGACCTTGGAGAGACCCTAGAGACCCTATAGAGACCCTAGAGACCCTATAGAGACCCTAGAGAGACCCTAGAGACCCTATAGAGACCCTAGGGAACCTATAGAGAACCTAGGAACCCTATCGAGACCCTATAGAGACCCTATAGAGACCCTATAGAGACCCTAGGAACCCTATAGAGACCCCTATAGAGACCCTAGGGACCCTTTAGAGACCCTATAGAGACACTAGAGACCCTATAGAGACCCTATAGAGACTCTAGAGACCCTATAGAGACCCTAGGGAACCTATAGAGACCCTAGGAACCCTATAGAGACCCTATAGAGACCCTAGAGACCCTATAGAGACCCTATAGAGACCCTATAGAGACCGTAGGGACCCTATAGAGACCCTATAGAGACACTAGAGACCCTATAGAGACCCTAGAGACCCTATAGAGACCCTAGAGAGACCCTAGAGACCCTATAGAGATCCTAGGAACCCTATAGAGACCCTATAGAGACCCTAGAGTCCCTATAGAGAACTTAGGGACCCTATAGAGACCCTAGGAACCCTATAGAGACCCTATAGAGACCCTAGGGACCTTACAGAGACCCTATAGAGACACTAGAGACCCTATAGAGACCCTAGGAAACCTATAGAGACCGTATAGAGACCCTAGAGACCCTATAGAGACCCTATAGAGACCCTAGAGACCCTATAGAGACCCTATAGAGACCCTAGAGACCCTATAGACACCCTAGAGAGACCCTAGAGACCCTATAGAGACCCTAGAGAGACCCTAGAGACCCTATAGAGACCCTAGGGAACCTATAGAGACCCTAGGAACCCTATAGAGATCCTATAGAGACCCTAGGGACCCTATAGAGACCCTATAGAGATCCTCTAGACCCTATAGAGACCCTATAGAGACCCTATAGAAACCCTAGGGACCCTATAGAGACCCTATAGAGACACTAGAGACCCTATAGAGACACTATAGAGACCCTAGGAACCCTATAGAGACCGTATAGAGACCCTAGAGACCCTATGGAGACCCTAGAGAGACCCTAGAGACACTATAGAGACCCTAGGGACCCTATAGAGACCCTAGAGACCCTATAGAGACCCTATAGAGACCCTAGGAACCCTATAGAGACCGTATAGAGACCCTAGAGACCCTATAGAGACCCTATAGAGACACTAGAGACCCTATAGAGACCCTAGGAACCCTATAGAGACCCTAGAGAGACCCTAGAGACCCTACAGAGACCCTAGAGAGACCCTAGAGACCCTATAGAGACCCAAGGGACCCTATAGAGACCCTAGGAACCCTATAGAGACCCTATAGAGACCCTATAGAGACCCTATAGAGACCCTAGAGACACCTTAGAGACCCTAGGGACCCTATAGAGACCCTAGAGAGACCCTAGAGACCCTATAGAGACCCTAGGGACCCTATAGAGACCCTATATAGACCCTAGAGACCCTATAGAGACCCTAGGGAACCTATAGAGACCCTATAGAGACAATAGGGGTCCTATGGAGACGCTTTAGAGACCCTAGAGACCCTATAGAGACCCTATAGAGACCCTAGGAACCCTATAGAGACCCTATAGAGACCCTAGGGACCCTATAGAGACTCTATAGAGACACTAGAGACCCTATAGAGACCCTATAGAGACCCTAGGAACCCTATAGAGACCCTATAGAGACCCTAGGGACCCTATAGAGACCCTATAGAGACACTAGAGACCCTATAAAGACCCTAGGGACCCTATAGAGACCCTATAGAGACACTAGAGACCCTATAGAGACACTATAGAGACCCTAGAGACCCTATAGTGAACCTAGGGAACCTATAGAGACCCTAGGAACCCTATAGAGACCCTATAGAGATACTAGGGATCCTATAGAGACCCTATAGAGACCCTAGAGACCCTATAGAGACCCTATAGAGACCCTATAGAGACCGTAGGGACCCTATAGAGACCCTATAGAGACACTAGAGACCCTATAGAGACCCTATAGAGACCCTAGAGAGACCCTAGAGACCCTATAGAGACCCTAGGAACCCTATAGAGACCCTATAGAGACCCTAGAGTCCCTTTAGAGAACCTAGGGACCCTATAGAGACCCTATAGAGACCCTAGGGACCCTATAGAGACCCTATAGAGACACTAGAGACCCTACAGAGACCCTATAGAGACCCTAGAGACCCTACAGAGACCCTAGAGAGACCCTAGAGACCCTATAGAGACCCTAGGGACCCTATAGAGACTTTATAGAGACCCTAGGGACCCTATAGAGACCCTATAGAGACACTAGAGACCCTATAGAGACCCTATAGAGACCCTAGGGAACCTATAGAGAGCCTAGGAACCCTATAGAGACCCTATAGAGACCCTAGGGACCCTATAGAGTCCCTATAGTGACCCTAGGGACCCTATAGAGACCCTATAGAGACCCTAGGGACCCTATAGAGACCCTATAGAGACCCTAGAGACCCTATAGAGACCCTATAGAGACCCTAGAGACCCTATAGAGACCCTAGAGACCCTAGAGAGACCTAGAGAGACCTTAGAGACCCTATAGAGACCCTAGGGACCCTATAGAGACCCTATAGAGACCCTAGAGACCCTGTAGAGACCCTATAGAGACCCTATAGAGACCCTAGGGACCCTAAAGAGACCGTATAGAGACCCTAGAGACACTATAGAGACCCTATAGAGACCCTAGAGACCCTATAGAGACCCTAGAGAGACCCTAGAGACCCTAGAGAGACCCTAGATCGACCCTAGAGACCCTATAGAGACCCTAGGAACCCTATAGAGGCCCTATAGAGACCCTAGGGACCCTATAGAGACCCTATAGAGACACTAGAGACCCTATAGAGACCCTAGGGAACCTATAGAGACCCTAGGAACCCTATAGAGACCCTATAGAGACCCTAGGGACCCTATAGAGACCCTATAGAGACCCTATAGAGACCCTAGGGACCCTATAGAGACCCTATAGAGACACTAGAGACCCTATAGAGACACTATAGAGACACTAGAGACCCTATAGAGACCGTATAGAGACCCTAGAGACCCTATAGAGACCCTATAGAGACACTAGAGACCCTATAGAGAACCTAGAGACCCTATAGACACCCTAGAGAGACCCTAGAGACCCTATAGAGACCCTAGAGAGACCCTAGAGACCCTATAGAGACACTAGGGACCCTATAGAGACCCTAGGAACCCTATAGAGACCCTATAGAGACCCTAGGGACCCTATAGAGACCCTATAGATACCCTAGAGACCCTATAGAGACCCTAGGGAACCTATAGAGACCCTAGGAACCCTATAGAGACCCTATAGAGACTCTTGGGACCGTATGGTGTCCCTATAGAGACCGTAAAGACCGTATAGAGACCCTATAGAGACCCTATAGAGACCCTAGAGACCCTATAGAGACCCTAGGGATCCTATAGAGACCCTATAGAGACCCTAGGGACCCTATAGAGATCCTATAGAGACACTAGAGACCCTATAGAGACCCAAGAGACCCTAGAGAGACCCTAGAGAGACCCTAGAGACCCTATAGAGACCCTAGGAACCCTATAGAGACCCTATAGAGACCCTAGGGACCCTATAGAGACCCTAGGAACCCTATAGAGACCCTATGGAGACCCTAGGGACCCTATAGAGACCCTATAGAGACACTAGAGACTTTATAGAGACACTGTAGAGACACTAGAGACCCTATAGAGACCCTAGGGACCCTATAGAGACCCTAGGAACCCAATAGAGACCCTATAGAGACCCTAGGGACCCTATAGAGACCCTATAGAGACCCTAGGAACCCTATAGAGACCCTATAGAGACCCTAGGGACCCTATACAGACCCTATAGAGACCCTAGAGGCCCTATAGAGACCCTATAGAGACACTATTGAGACCCTAGGGACCCTATAGAGACCCTATAGAGACCCTAGAGACCCTATAGAGACCCTATAGAGACCCTAGAGACCCTACAGAGACCCTAGAGAGACCCTAGAGACCCTATAGAGACCCTAGGGACCCTATAGAGACCCTAGGAACCCTATAGAGACGCTATAGAGACCCTAGAGACCCTATAGACACCCTAGAGAGACCCTAGAGACCCTATAGAGACCCTAGAGAGACCCTAGAGACACTATAGAGACCCGAGGGACCCTATAGAGACCCTAGGAACCCTATAGAGACCCTATAGAGACACTAGGGACCCTATAGAGACCCTATAGAGGCCCTAGAGACCCTATAGAGACACTATAGAGACCCTAGGAACCCTATAGAGACCCTAGGAACCCTATAGAGACCCTATAGAGACACTAGGGACCCTATTGAGACCCTATAGTGACCCTAGGGACCCTATAGAGACCCTATGGAGACACTAGAGGCCCTATAGAGACCCTATAGAGACCCTAGGGACACTATAGAGACCCTAGGAACCCTATGGAGACCCTATAGAGACCCTATAGAGACCCTAGGGACCCTATAGAGACCCTATAGAGACACTAGAGACCCTATAGAGACCCTATAGAGACCCTAGGAAACCTATAGAGACCCTAAAGAGACCCTAGGGACCCTATAGAGACACTATAGAGACCCTAGAGACCCTATAGAGACCCTATAGAGACCCTAGGAACCCTATAGAGACGCTATAGAGACCCTAGGGACCCTATAGAGACCCTATAGAGACACTAGAGACCCTATAGAGACCCGATAGAGACCCTGGAGACCCTATAGAGACCCTAGGGAACATATAGAGACCCTAGGAACCCTATAGAGACCCTATAGAGATCCTAGGGATCCTATAGAGACCCTATAGAGACCCTAGGAAACCTATAGAGACCCTATAGAGACCCTAGGGACCCTATAGAGACCCTA
>NW_027069260.1:0-70151 GCF_037157495.1 Lathamus discolor | reverse complement strand
TCCCGTCACCCCATCAACCCCCATTCCCCCCATTCCCCCATTATACCCACTGCCCCATTACCCCATAACTCCCCATTACCCCCATTCCCCCCCATTCCCCCCATTGCCCCCCTTGCCCCCATTACCCCCATTGCCCCATTACCCCCCATTCCCCCCATTGCCCCCATTCCCCCCATTCCCCTCATTTCCCCATTCCCCCATTCCTCCCATTATCCCCATTACCCCCATTCCCCCATTGCCCCATTACCCCCATTACCCCCATTCCCCCCCTTACCCCCTATTACCTCCATTACCCCCATTACCCCATTGCCCCCCATTACCCCCATTACCCCATTGCCCCCCATTGCCCCCATTACCCCCCCTTACCCCCTATTCCCCCCATTACCCCCATTACCCCCATTGCCCCCATTACCCCATAACCCCCCATTGCCCCATTCCCCCCATTCCCCCCCTTACCCCCTATTCCCCCCATTACCCCCATTCCCCCATTACCCCCATTCCCCCCATTGCCCCCATTCCCCCCATTGCCCCCCATTACCCCCATTGCCCCCATTGCCCCCATTACCCCCATTCCCCCCATTACCCCATTCCCCCCATTGCCCCCATTGCCCCCATTCCCCCCATTGCCCCCATTCCCCCATTGCCCCCCTTGCCCCCCTTGCCCCACATCCCCATTGCCCCCCATTGTCCATAGGAGTTCCTTAGGGCCACTGTGGACGTGCTGGACCTGGGGGGGCTGCAGTTGGCTTTGGGCCGGGGGGGGGGCCGGGGGAGCTTCGCATCCTCGTGGCTGCCCTGGGCTGGGCCAGCGCTGAGCTCCTCACATCCAGGTCAGTGCAGGGGCTATGGGGGGTATGGGGCTATAGGGGGGTATGGGGGGTATAGGGGCTATGGGGGTATAGGGGCTATGGGGGGTATGGGGGGTATGGGGAGTATAGGGGCTATGGGGGCTATGGGAGTATAGGGGGCTATGGGGGTATAGGGGCTATAGGGGGGTATGGGGGTATAGGGGGTATGGGGGCTGTGGGGGGCTATAGGGGGTATGGGGGGTATAGGGGCTATAGGGGTGTATGGGGGCTGTGGGGGGCTGTAGGGGCTATGGAGGCTATAGGGGTTATGGGGGCTATGTGGGCTATAGGGGCTGTTGGGGGCTATGGGGGGTATAGGGGCTATGGGGGGTATAGGGGCTATGGGGGGTATGGGGGGTATGGGGGCTGTGCGGGGTAATAGGGGGTATGGGGGCTGTGGGGGGCTATAGGGGCTATGGAGGCTATAGGGGTTATGGGGGCTATAGGGGTTATGGAGGCTATGTGGGCTATAGGGGGGTATGGGGGCTGTGGGGTGCTATAGGGGCTATGGAGGCTATAGGGGTTATGGGGGCTATTGGGGGTATGGGGGCTGCGGGGGGCTATAGGGGCTATGGGGGGTATAGGGGCTATAGGGGGGTATGGGGGCTGTGGGGGTTATAGGGGCTATGGGGGATCTATTGGGGGCTCTGTGGGATATGGGGGGGCCTATTGTGGGCTACAGGGGCTATGGGGGGTCTGTTGGGGGCTATGGGGAGGTCTATAGGGGGTTTATAGGGGACATAGGGGGGCTATATGGTGTCTATGGGGTGGTTTGGGGGGGTCTTGATGGGTTTATAGGGGGGTTATGGGGGCCTATAGGGGGTCTGTAGGGGCTCTATAGGGGCTCTATGGGGGTCTATAGGGCATCTCTGGGGGTTTTGGGGGTTTTATAGGGGGTCTGTGGGGGTTTCGGGCTTTGTTTAAGGGGTCTATGGGGCTCTGGGGCGGGCTCTCTCTGGGCACCTATAGGCTCTATAGGGTCCATAGGCTCCATAGACTCTACAGGATTTATAGGTGCTATAGGCTCTATAGGGTCCATAGGTTCTATAGGGTCTATAGGCTTTATAGGGTCCATAGGCTCCATAGGGTCCATAGGGTCTATAGGGTCCATACGGTCCATAGGGTCTATAGGCTCCATAGGCTCTATAGGGTCCATAGGGTCTATAGGGTCCATACAGTCCATAGGCTCTATAGGGTCTATAGGCTCTATAGGCTCCATAGGCTCTGTAGGGTCTATAGGGTCCATATGGTCCATAGGCTCTATTGGGTCTATAGGGTCTGTAGGCTCTATAGGGTCCATATGGTCCATAGGCTCTATTGGGTCTATAGGGTCTGTAGGCTCTATAGGGTCCATAGGGTCTATAGGGTCCATAGGGTCCATAGGCTTTATGGGATCTATAGGGTCCATAGGGTCCATAGGCTCTATAGGGTCTATGGGATCTATAGGGTCCATAGGCTCTATAGGGTGCCCTATGGCTGCCTCTGGGCTCAGGTGCGTCCCGCTGTGGGTCGGGGCGCGGGGAGTGGAGTTCGACTGGAGGCACCTGCAGATGGGGCTGGACTCCAACATCAGCCTGGTGAGCACTGGGAGGGACTGGGATGGACTGGGAGGGGATTGGGATGGACTGGGAGGGGACTGGGAGGGACTGGGAGGGACTGGGAGGGGATTGGGATGGACTGGGATGGACTGGAGGGGATTGTGATGGACTGGGAGGGGACTGGGAGGGACTGGGAGGGACTGGGAGGGGATTGGGATGGACTGGGATGGACTGGGAGGGGATTGGGATGGACTGGGATGGACTGGGAGGGGATTGGGAGGGACTGGGATGGACTGGGAGGGGATTGGGATGGACTGGGAGGGACTGGGAGGGGATTGGGATGGACTGGGATGGACTGGGAGGGGATTGGGAGGGACTGGGAGGGGATTGGGATGGACTGGGAGGGGACTGGGAGGGACTGGGAGGGGATTGGGATGGACTGGGAGGGGACTGGGAGGGACTGGGAGGGGATTGGGATGGACTGGGAGGGGATTGGGATGGACTGGGAGGGGATTGGGAGGGACTGGGATGGGATTGGGATGGACTGGGAGGGGACTGGGATGGACTGGGGGGGACTGGGATGGGATTGGGATGGACTGGGAGGGTCTGGGAGGGGATTGGGATGGACTGGGAGGGGATTGGGAGGGACTGGGAGGGGACTGGAGGGACTGGGGTGCACTGGAATGACTGGGTGGGTCATTGGGTTCAATGGGGGGGGGTCACTGATGTCAATGGGGGGTCACTGGGTTCAATGGGGGGGCTCATTGATGTCAATGGGGGGGCTCATTGATGTCAATGGGGGGGTCACTGGGTTCAATGGGGGGGCTCATTGATATCAATGGGGGGGTCACTGGGTTCAATGGGGGGGCTCATTGATGTCAATGGGGGGTCACTGGGTTCAATGGGGGGGCTCATTGATGTCAATGGGGGGGTCACTGGGTTCAATGGGGGGGTTCATTGATGTCAATGGGGGGGTCACCGGTACCAATGCCCCCCCCATCTCCCCCCCCCCCCCCCCCCAGGCCCGTCACGTGGCCGCGGCCGCCCTGCTCTGGGCTTCGGGGCGGCAGGAGCTGCCTCCGCGCATGCGCCTGCCCCTGGGGGGGCTCCTCCTTGCGGCCGCTTACGAGGGCTTCCTGAGCGGGTAAAGGGGGCGGGGCCTTCGGGGGGGGGGGGCGGGGTCTAAAGGGGACCAATGGGGTGCGAGGGTCTGCGGGGAGCCGTTCATTCATGGCGGGGGAAGGGGGCGGGGCTTAAAGAGGGGAGGGGCCGATGAGGAGGAATGGGGCTGGGGTCGAATGGGGGTGAATGGGGGGGTTCAAGGGGGGGTTCAATGGGGTGAATGGGGCTGGGGTCTAATGGGGATGAATGGGGTTCAATGGGGATGAATGGGGTTCAATGGGGATGAATGGGGGGGTTCAATGGGGATGAATGGGGGTTCAATGGGGATGAATGGGGGGCTTCAATGGGGATGAATGGGGCTGGGGTCTAATGGGGATAAATGGGGGGGTCAATGGGGATGAATGGGGCTGGGGTCTAAGGGATGAATGGGGTTCAATGGGGATGAATGGGGGGGTTCAATGGGGGGGTTCAACGGGGGTGAATGGGGGGGTTCAATGGGGGGGTTCAGTGGGGATGAATGGGGGGTTCAATGGTGAATGGGGGGGTTCAATGGGGATGAATGGGGGATTCAATGGGGATGAATGGGGCTGGGGTCTAAGGGATGAATGGGGTTCAATGGGGATGAATGGGGGGGTCAATGGGGATGAATGGGGCTGGGGTCTAAGGGATGAATGGGGTTCAATGGGGATGAATGGGGGGGTTCAATGGGGGGTTCAACGGGGGTGAATGGGGGGGTTCAATGGGGGGTTCAATGGAGATGAATGGGGGGGTCAATGGGGATGAATGGGGGGGTTCAATGGGGATGAATGGGGCTGGGCTCTAATAGGGATGAATGGGGGGGCTCTAATAGGGATGAATGGGGGGGTTCAATGGGGATGAATGGGGGGGTTCAATGGGGTGAATGGGGCTGGGGTCTGATAGGGATGAATGGGGGGGTTCAATGGGGATGAATGGGGCTGGGGTCTAATGGTGAATGGGGGGGTTCAATGGGGTGAATGGGGCTGGGGTCTGATAGGGATGAATGGGGGGGTTCAATGGGGGGTTCAACGGGGATGAATGGGGCTGGGGTCTAAGGGATGAATGGGGTTCAATGGTGAATGGGGGGGTCAATGGGGATGAATGGGGGGGTTCAATGGGGATGAATGGGGGGGTCAATGGAGATGAATGGGGGGTTCAATGGTGAATGGGGGGGTCAATGGGGATGAATGGGGGGGTTCAATGGGGATGAATGGGGGGGTCAATGGAGATGAATGGGGGGTTCAATGGTGAATGGGGGGGTCAATGGGGATGAATGGGGGGGTTCAATGGAGATGAATGGGGGGGTCAATGGAGATGAATGGGGGTTCAATGGTGAATGGGGGGTTCAATGGGGATGAATGGGGGGTTCAATGGTGAATGGGGGGGTTCAACGGGGATGAATGGGGCTGGGCTCTAATAGGGATGACTGGGGGGGTTGGGGGCGTGTCTGGCTGACGCCCCGCCCCTTTCTCTCTCTCTCTCTGACGTCACAGGTGGGCGGGGCAGGCGCTGGGGCTGGGGCCCTGGGGGGCGCTGGGGCTGCGGGCGCTGGGGGCGGCGGCGCTGGGGCTGGGGGCCCTGCGGCTCCTCGCGCCCCTCCTGCCCCCCCCCTGAAGTAAAGGAGCCCCCGGAGGAGCCCGCAGCGTCCCTATGGGGGGGGGCTATGGGGGGCTATGGGGGGGGATCTATAGGGGGCTATGGGGGGGGATCTATAGGGGTCTATGGGGGGCTATAGGGGGCTATGGGGGGGGTCTATAGGGGGCTATGGGGGGGGTCTATAGGGGGCTATGGGGGGGCTATAGGGGGCTATGGGGGGGCTATAGGGGTCTATGGGGGCTATAGGGGTCTATGGGGGGTGGTTCTACAGGGGTCTATGGGGGGGCTATAGGGGTCTATGGGGGGGCTATAGGGGTCTATGGGGGCTATAGGGGTCTATGGGGGGGCTATAGGGGGCTATGGGGGGCTATAGGGGTCTATGGGGGCTATAGGGGGCTATGGGGGGGCTATAGGGGGCTATGGGGGGGCTATAGGGGGCTATGGGGGTATAGGGGTCTATGGGGGGCTATAGGGGGCTATAGGGGGGATCTATAGGGGCTATGGGGGGGGCTATAGGGGTCTATGGGGGGTGGTTCTACAGGGGTCTATGGGGGGCTATAGGAGTCTATGGGGGGATCTATAGGGGGCTATGGGGGGGGATCTATGGGGGGCATCTATAGAGGTCTATGGGGGGTGGTTCTACAGGGGTATATGGGGGGGATCTATAGGGGGCTATGGGGGGGGCTCTAAGGGGGTATATGGGGGGGATCTATAGGGGTCTATGGGGGGATTTATAGGGGTCTATGGGGGGGGTCTATAGGGGGCTATGGGGGGGTCCTATAGGGGTCTGTGGGGGTGGTTCTACAGGGGTATATGGGGGGGCTATAGGGGTCTATGGGGGGGGCTATATGGGTCTATGGGGGGGATCTATAGGGGTCTATGGGGGGTGGTTCTACAGGGGTCTATGGGGGGGCTATAGGGGTCTATGGGGGGGCTATAGGGGTCTATGGGGGGGATCTATAGGGGGCTATGGGGGGGGCTAATGGGGTCTATGGGGGGTCTATAGGGGGCTATGGGGGGGCTATAGGGGTCTATGGGGGGGTCTATAGGGGTCTATGGGGGGGCTATAGGGGTCTATGGGGGGGCTATAGGGGTCTATGGGGGCTATAGGGGTCTATGGGGGGGCTATAGGGGTCTATGGGGGCTATAGGAGTCTATGGGGGGTCTATAGGGGTCTATGGGGGGGCTATAGGGGGCTATGGGGGGGGTCTGTAGGGGTCTATGGGGGGTGGTTCTACAGGGGTCTATGGGGGGGCTATAGGAGTCTGGGGGGGATCTATAGGGGGCTATGGGGGGGCTATAGGGGGCTATGGGGGGGATCTATAGGGGGCTATGGGGGGGATCTATGGGGGGGATCTATAGGGGTCTATGGGGGGGCTATAGGGGGCTATGGGGGGGCTATAGGAGTCTATGGGGGGGATCTATAGGGGGCTATGGGGGGGCTATAGGGGGCTATGGGGGGGGATCTATGGGGGGGGATCTATGGGGGGCTATAGGGGTCTATGGGGGGGCTATGGGGGGATCTATAGAGGTCTATGGGGGGTGGTTCTACAGGGGTATATGGGGGGGATCTATAGGGGGCTATGGGGGGGGCTCTAAGGGGGTATATGGGGGGGATCTATAGGGGTCTATGGGGGGATTTATAGGGGTCTATGGGGGGGATCTATGGGGGGGGTCTATAGGGGGCTATGGGGGGGATCTATAGGGGGCTATGGGGGGGTCCTATAGGGGTCTGTGGGGGGTGGTTCTACAGGGGTATATGGGGGGGCTATAGGGGTCTATGGGGGGGGCTATAGGGGGCTATGGGGGGGGATCTATAGGGGTATATGGGGGGATCTATAGGGGGTATGGGGGGATCTATAGGGGTCTATGGGGGGGCTATAGGGGGCTGTGGGGGGGGATCTATAGGGGTCTATGGGGGGGGGCTATGGGGGGGATCTATGGGGGGGCTATGGGGGGGATCTATAGGGGTCTATGGGGGGGCTGTGGGGAGCATCTATAGGGGTCTATGGGGGTGTCTATGGGGGTCTATAGGGGGTGGTTCTACAGGGGTATATGGGGGGGCTATAATGGTATATGAGGGAGATCTGTAGGGGTCTATGGGGGTCCTATAGGGGTCTATGGGGAGTGGATCTATGGGGGTATATGGGGGGGATCTGTAGGGGTCTATAAGGGGGCTATAGGGATCTATAGGGGGTATCTATAGGGGGTATCTATAGGTGTCTATGGGGGGGCTATAGGAGTCTGGGAGGGGCTATAGGGGTCTATGGGTGGGATCTATAGGGGTCTACGGGGGGGATCTATAGGGGTCTATGGGGGGGATCTATAGGGGTCTATGGGGGGGGCCTATAGGGGTCTGGGGGGGGCTATGGATGGGGTCTATAGGGGTATATGTGGAGGGCCCTATAGGGGTCTATGGAGGGGGCCTATAGGGGTCTATGGGAGGGGGGGTTCGACAGGGGTATATGGGGGGGGCTATAGGGGTATATGGGGGGTGCCCCATAGGGGTATATGGGAGGGTCTATAGAGGTATATGGGGGGGGGCTCTTTAGGGGTCTATGGGGGGGGCCTATAGGGGGTGGGGGGGGCCTATAGGGGGTGGGGAGGACCCATGGAGGAGCCTGCAGCGTCCCTATAGGGGTATATGGGGGGGCCCTATAGGGTTGGAGAGCACCCATAGGGCTTGGGGGGCACCCATAGAGTCTATGGAGCACCCATAGGTTATGGGGGGGGGGGGACCCAGAGCTTATAGGGGGCACATAGGGCTTGGGGGGCACCCATAGGCTATGAGGGAGACACAAGGGGTTGGGGGGGGGGGGGCACCCATGGGTGCTGAAGAGCCCCCATAGGTTATGGGGGGGGTTATGGGCACCCATTGCTGTGGGGGGAGCACAGGAGTTTATTGGGGTACAGGGGGGTGCTGGGGGCACCCATAGGGTGATGGGGGCACCCATAGGGCTTGGGGGCACCCATAGGGTAATGGGTGCACCCATAGGGTGATGGGGGCCCCCATAGGGGTTGGGTGCACCCATAGGGTGATGGGGGCACCCATAGGGTAATGGGTGCATCCATAGGGTGATGGGGGCACCCATAGGTGGGGGGGGGTCCATAGGGTGCTCCAGGTCAATAGTAGAGCTCTCGGTCCCACCAGCCTGGGGGGAGAAAGAGAGGGGTGAGGACTCTATAGGCGCCTATAGCACCCTATGGGCACCTATAGCACCCTATGGGCACCTATAGCACCCTATGGGCACCCATTGCACCCTATAGACAAGCTGTGGTCTCCCATAGCACCCTACGGCACCCCATTGGCACCCCACAAGCACATCAAGCAGCACCTATAGCACCCTATGGGCACTTATAGCACCCTATAGACAAACTGTGGTCTCCCATAACACCACATGGCACCCCATAAGCGCATAGAGCAGCACCTATAGCACCCTATAGACAAGCTATGGTCTCCCATAGCACCCTACGGCACCCCACTGGCACCCCATAAGCAAGTGGAGCAGCACCTATAGCACCCTGTGGGCACCTTTAGCACCTTATGGGCACTTATAGCACCCTATGGACAAGCTGTGGTCTCCCATAACACCCTATGGCACCCCTTTGGCACCCCCACAGGCCCTTATACCAGTACCTATAGCACCCTATAGGCACCGTATAGCACCCTATAGACAAGCTATGGTCTCCCATAGCACCCTACGCACGCCATTGCACCCCACAAGCACACAGAGCAGCACCTATAGCACCCTATGGGCACCTATAGCACCCTATAGACAAACTGTGGTCTCCCATGACACCCTATGGCACCCCATAAGTACATAGAGCAGCACCTATAGCACCCTAAGGGTGCATCATAGACACCCTGTGGGCACCTATAGCACCCTATAGACACACTATGGTCTCCTATAACCACCTCTATGGCACCCAATAAGCACATAGAGCAGCACCTATAGCACCCTAAAGGTGCATCATAGACACCCTATGGGCACCTGTAGCACCCTATAGGCACCCTATAGCACCCTATAGACAAGCTATGGTCTCCCATAGCACCCCTATGGCACCCAGCTGGCACCCACAGGCACATAGAACAGCACCTAATGGCACCCTATGGGCACATCATAGACACAATAGGGGCACCTACAGCACCCTATGGGCGCCCTATGGGCACATCATAGACACAATAGGGGCACCTATAGCACCCTATAGACAAGCTATGGTCTCCCATAACACCCTATTGCACCCAGTAAGCACACAGAGCAGCACCTATAGCACCCTATGGGCACCCTATAGCACCCTATGGACAAGCTATGGTCTCCCATAACAGCCTACGGCACCCACAAGCACATAGAGCAGCACCTATAGCGCCCTATGGGCACATCATAGACACAATAGGGCACCTACAGCACTCTATGGACACCCTATAGACACATACAGCACCCTATTGTTCCCCATAGCACCCCATGGATGCTCAATAGCCACTCCATAGCACCCTATGGGCACCCTATGGATCCCTATAGCACTCTATGGTTCCCCATAGCACCTTACGGGTGCCCCATGTGCACCCTATAGCGCCTTAGGAGTGTTTTCAGCACCCTCTGGGCGCTCCATAGGCGTTCTATAGGACCCTCTGGGCCCCTATAGCCCCTATAGAACCCTGTAGCCTCCTATAGCACCCTATGGGCACCTATACACCCCATAGACCCCTATAGCCCCCATAGCACCCTATGGGCCGCTATAGCACCCTATACCCCCCTATAGCCCCTATAGCACCCTGTAGCCCCCTATACCCCCTATAGCCTCGTATAGCCCCCCTGTAGCCCCCTATAGCCCCCTACAGCCCCCTATACCCCATATAGCACCCTATACCCCCCTATAGCACCCTATAGCCCCCTATAGCACCCTATAGCACCCTATACCCCCTATACCACCCTATACCCACTATAGCACCCTATAGCCCCTATAGCGCCCTGTAGCCCCCTGTAGCCCCCTATACCCCTTATAGCCTCCTATAGCCCCCTGTAGCCCCCTATAGCGCCCTATAGCCCCCTATACCCCGTATAGCACCCTATACCCCCCCCTATAGCACCCTATACCCCCTATAGCACCCTATACCACCCTATACCACCCTATACTCACTATAGCACCCTATAGCCCCTATAGCACCCTGTAGCCCCCGGTAGCCCCCTATACCCCTTATAGCCTCCTATAGCCCCCTGTAGCCCCCTATAGCGCCCTATAGCCCCCTACAGCCCCCTATACCCCGTATAGCACCCTATACCCCCCCTATAGCACCCTATACCCCTATACCACCCTATACTCACTATAGCACCCTATAACCCCTATAGCACCCTGTAGCCCCCTATAGCCCCCTATAGCCCCTATACCCCCATATAGTCCCCTATAGCCACGATAGCCCCTATAGCACCCTATAGCCCCCTATAGCCACGATAGCCCCTATAGCCCCTATAGCCCCCTATAGCACCCTATGGCCCCTATAGCCCCTATAGCCTCCTATACCCCCTATACCACCCTATAGCCCCTATACCCCCTATACCCCTATACCACCCTATAGCCCCTATACCCCCCTATAGTCCCCTATAGCCCCTATAGCCCCTATACCCCCCTATAGTCCCCTATAGCCCCTATACCCCCTATACCACCCTATAGCCCATATAGCCCCTATACCCCCTATACCACCCTATACCACCCTATAGCCCCTATAGCCCCCTATAGCCCCTATAGCCCCTATACCCCCTATACCACCCTATAGCCCCTATAGCCCCTATGGCCCCTATAGCCCCCTATGGCCCCTATAGCCCCTATAGCCCCCTATAGCCCCTATAGCCCCTATGGCACTCACTGCCCGGGTGCCGGCGCACTCCCAGCTTCCGGATCTCGTCATAGACCAGGATGAGGAGCCCGAAGGGCATCGGGACGAGCCACCATTGGAAGCTGGGCAGGGACAGGGGGGTCAGTGGGGGCTATGGGGCAGTGGGGGGCAATGGGGTAATGGGGGGTAATGGGGCAATGGGGGGAATGGGGATAATGGGGGGCAATGGGGTAATGGGGGGTAATGGGGCAATGGGGGGAATGGGGATAATGGGGGGCAATGGGGTAATGGGGGTAAAGAGGGTAATGGGGGTAATGGGGTAATGGGGGGGAATGGGGGCAATGGGGTAATGGGGGTAATGGGGTCAATGGGGGCAATGGGGGAATGGGAGCAATGGGGGGGAATGGGGGCAATGGGGTAATGGGGTCTATGGGGCAATGGGGGGCAATGGGGTAATGGGGGTAATGGGGTAATGGGGGTAATGGGGGGGAATGGGGGCAATGGGGTAATGGGGTCTATGGGGCAATGGGGGGCAATGGGGTAATGAGGGTAATGGGGCAATAGGGGCAATGGGGGCAATGGGGTAATGGAGTAATTGGGGTAATGGGGGTGTCGATGGGGCTCAATGGGTGCCAGTGGGTGCCAATGGGTATCAGTGGCTGTCAGTGGTTATCAATGGCTGTCAGTGGGTGTCAATGGGTATCAATGGGTATCAGTGGGTGTCAATGGGTGTCAGTGGGTGCCAATGGGTGTCAGTGGGTATCAATGGGTGTCAGTGGGTGTCAATGGGTGTCAGTGGGTGCCAATGGGTATCAATGGGTGTCAATGGGTGCCAATGGGTGTCAATGGGTATCAATGGGTATCACTGGGTGTCAGTGGTGTCAGTGGGTATCAATGGGTGTCAATGGGTGCCAATGGGTATCAATGGGTGCCAATGGCTGTCAGTGGGTATCAATGGCTGTCAATGGGTATCACTGGGTGTCAATAGTGTCAATGGGCATCAGTGGGTGCCAATGGGTATCAATGGCTGTCAGTGGGTATCAATGGGTGTCAGTGGGTGCCAATGGGTGCCAATGGGTGTCAATGGGTATCAATGGGTGTCAGTGGGTATCAATGGGTGTCAGTGGGTGCCAATGGGTGCCAATGGGTGTCAATGGGTATCAATGGGTGTCAGTGGGTGCCAATGGGTGCCAATGGCTGTCAATGGGTATCAATGGCTGTCAATGGGTATCACTGGGTGTCAATGGTGTCAATGGGCATCAGTGGGTGCCAATGGGTATCAATGGCTGTCAGTGGGTATCAATGGGTGTCAGTGGGTGCCAATGGGTGTCAATGGGTGCCAATGGGTGTCAATGGGTATCAATGGGTGTCAGTGGGTATCAATGGGTGTCAGTGGGTGCCAATGGGTGTCAATGGGTGCCAATGGGTGTCAATGGGTGCCATTGGGTGTCAATGGGTGTCAATGGTGTCAATGGGTGCCAGTGGGTATCAATGGGTGTCAGTGAGTGTCAATGGGTGTCAATGGGCATCAGTGGGTGTCAATGGTGTCAATGGGTGTCAGTGGGTATCAATGGCTGTCAATGGCTGTCAATGGGTGTCAGTGGGTGCCAATGGGTGTCAATGGGTGTCAATGGGTGTCAGTGGGTGCCAATGGGTGCCGTGCTCACCGGATGGGCATGAAGTTGAAGACGTTGGGCATCCCGGGGCAGTAGCACAGGAAGCAGCCGATGGACACCTGGAACACGATGGCCACCACCAGGATGCGGTTCCTGTGGGACACGGCACCTATAGCCCCTATAGCCCCCTATAGACCCCATAGCCCCCTATAGACCCCATAGCCCCCTATAGCCCCCTATAGACCCCATAGGCCTCTATAGCCCCCTATAGACCCCATAGGCCTCTATAGACACCATAGACCTCTATAGACCGCTATAGACCCCATAGATCCCTATAGACCCAATAGACCTCTATAGCCCCCTGTAGACCCCATAGCCCCCTATAGACACCATAGACCTCTATAAACCCCATAGATGCCTGTAGACCCAATAGACCTCTATAGCCCCCTATAGACCCCATAGACCTCTATAGTCTCATATAGACCCCTATAGACCCCATAGACCTCTATAGACCCCTATATACCCCTATAGACACCTATAGACTCCATAGACCCCTGTAGCCCCCTATAGACCCTATAGACCTCTATAGCCCCATATAGACCCTATAGACCTCTATAGACCCCTATAGACCCCATAGACCTCTATAGACCCCTATAGACCCCATAGACCCCATAGACCCCTGTAGCCCCCTATAGACCCCATAGACTGCTATAGAACCCTATAGACCCCTATAGACCCCATAGACCTCTATAGACCCCTATAGACCCCATAGACCCCTGTAGCCCCCTATAGACCCCATAGACTGCTATAGACCCCTATAGGCCCTTATAGACCCATAGGCCCGTATAGACCCCTATAGCCCCTTATAGCAACTATAGCCCCCTATCGCCCTTATAGCCCTGTATAACCCCCCTAAAGCCCCCTATAGCCCATACAGCCCTTATAGCCCCCCTATAGCCCATATAGCCCCTATAGACCCCCTATAGCCCATATAGCCCCTATAGACCCCCTATAGCCCCCTATAGCCCCCCTATAGCCCATATAGCCCCTATAGCCCCCCTATAGCCCATATAGCCCCTATAGCCCCCCTATAGCCCCCCTATAGCCCATATAGCCCCTATAGCCCCCCTATAGCCCATATAGCCCCTATAGCCCCCCTATAGCCCATATAGCCCCTATAGCCCCCCTATAGCCCCCCTATAGCCCATATAGCCCCTATAGCCCCCCTATAGCCCATATAGCCCCTATAGCCCCCCTATAGCCCCCCTATAGCCCATATAGCCCCTATAGACCCCCTATAGCCCATATAGCCCCTTATAGCCCATAGACCCCATATAGCCCCTATAGACCCCCTATAGCCCCTATAGCCCCCCTATAGCCCCCCTATAGGCACCGGAAGAGGCCCTGCTGGAAGAGCGAGAGGCGCCGGGTCTTGCGGATGAGGACGTCGGCGATCTGACACATCTCGATGCTGATGAAGAACACGGTGTAGCACGTGTACTGCTGGTAGCGGCGCTGCCCGAACGTCTGTGGGGCGCCGGGGGTCACTATGGGGTCTATAGGGGGTGGGTCCATAGGGGTCTATAGGGGTGGTTCTATAGGGGTCTATAGGGGTGGTTCCATAGGGTTCTATAGGGTGGTTCAATAGGGTTCTATAGGGTGGTTCAATAGGGTTCTATTGGGGTGGTTCCATAGGGTTCTATAGGGGGTGTTTCTATAGGGGTCTATAGGGGTGGTTCTATAGGGTTCTATAGGGTTGGTTCTATAGGGTTCTATAGGGTGGTTCAATAGGGTTCTATTGGGGTGGTTCCATAGGGTTCTATAGGGGGTGTTTCTATAGGGTTTTATAGGGTGGTTCTATAGGGGTCTATAGGGGGTGGTTCTATAGGGGTCTATAGGGGTGGTTCTATAGGGTTGGTTCTATAGGGTTCTATAGGGTGGTTCAATAGGGTTCTATTGGGGTGGTTCCATAGGGTTCTATAGGGGGTGTTTCTATAGGGTTTTATAGGGTGGTTCTATAGGGGTCTATAGGGGGTGGTTCTATAGGGGTCTATAGGGGTGGTTCTATAGGGTTGGTTCTATAGGGTTCTATAGGGTGGTTCAATAGGGTTCTATTTGGGTGGTTCCATAGGGTTCTATAGGGGGTGTTTCTATAGGGGTCTATAGGGGTGGTTCTATAGGGGTCTATAGGGGGTGGGTCTATAGGGGTGGTTCTATAGGGTTCTACAGGGTAGTTCAATAGGGTTCTATTGGGGTGGTTCTATACGGTTCTATAGGGGGCGGTTCTATAGGGTTCTATAGGGGGTGGTTCTATAGGGTTTTATAGGGCGGTTCTATAGGGGTCTATAGGGGGTGGTTCTATAGGAGTCTATAGGGGTCGTTCTATAGGGTTCTATAGGGTTGGTTCTATAGGGTTCTATAGGGTGGTTCAATAGGGTTCTATTGGGGTGGTTCCATAGGGTTCTATAGGGGGTGTTTCTATAGGGGTCTATAGGGGTGGTTCCATAGGGTTCTATAGGGCGGTTCTATAGGGCTCTATGGAGGCCCCAGGGGCTCTGGCCCATCTCGATGCTGATGAAGAACACGGTGTAGCACGGGTACTGCTGGGACCGGCGCTGCCCGAACGTCTGTGGGGCGCCGGGGGTCACTATGGGGTCTATAGGGGGTGGTTCCATAGGGGTCTATAGGGGTGGTTCTATAGGGGTCTATAGGGGTGGTTCTATAGGGTTCTATAGGGGGCGGTTCTATAGGGGGTGGTTCTATAGGGTTTTATAGGGTGGTTCTATAGGGGTCTATAGGGGGTGGTTCCATAGGGGTGGTTCTATAGGGTTCTATAGGGTGGTTCAATAGGGTTCTATTGGGGTGGTTCCATAGGGTTCTATAGGGGGTGGTTCTATAGGGGTCTATAGGGGTGGTTCTATAGGGGTCTATAGGGGGTGTTTCTATAGGGGTCTATAGGGTTGGTTCTACAGGGTTCTATATGGTGGTTCAATAGGGTTCTATTGGGGTGGTTCTATACGGTTCTATAGGGGGCGGTTCTATAGGGTTCTATAGGGGGTGGTTCTATAGGAGTCTATAGGGGTCGTTCTATAGGGTTCTATAGGGTTGGTTCTATAGGGTTCTATAGGGTGGTTCAATAGGGTTCTATTTGGGTGGTTCCATAGGGTTCTATAGGGGGTGTTTCTATAGGGGTCTATAGGGGTGGTTCTATAGGGGTCTATAGGGGGTGTTTCTATAGGGGTCTATAGGGTTGGTTCTACAGGGTTCTATATGGTGGTTCAATAGGGTTCTATTGGGGTGGTTCCATAGGGTTCTATAGGGGGTGGTTCTATAGGGGTCTATAGGGGTGGTTCCATAGGGTTCTATAGGGTGGTTCTATAGGGCTCTATGGAGGCCCCAGGGGCTCTGGCCCATCTCGATGCTGATGAAGAACACGGTGTAGCACGGGTACTGCTGGGACCGGCACTGCCCGAACGTCTGTGGGGCGCCGGGGGTCACTATGGGGTCTATAGGGGGTGGTTCCATAGGGGTCTATAGGGTGGTTCTATAGGGGTCTATAGGGTTGGTTCTATAGGGTTCTATAGGGCTGGTTCTATAGGGTTCTATAGGGTGGTTCAATAGGGTTCTATTGGGGTGGTTCCATAGGGTTCTATAGGGGGTGTTTCTATAGGGGTCTATAGGGGTGGTTCTATAGGGGTCTATAGGGGGGGGTCTATAGGGGTCTATAGGGGTGGTTCTATAGGGTTCTACAGGGTAGTTCAATAGGGTTCTATTGGGGTGGTTCTATACGGTTCTATAGGGGGCGGTTCTATAGGGTTCTATAGGGGGTGGTTCTATAGGAGTCTATAGGGGTCGTTCTATAGGGTTCTATAGGGTTGGTTCTATAGGGTTCTATAGGGTGGTTCAATAGGGTTCTATTTGGGTGGTTCCATAGGGTTCTATAGGGGGTGTTTCTATAGGGGTCTATAGGGGTGGTTCTATAGGGGTCTATAGGGGGTGTTTCTATAGGGGTCTATAGGGTTGGTTCTAACAGGGTTCTATATGGTGGTTCAATAGGGTTCTATTGGGGTGGTTCTATACGGTTCTATAGGGGGGCGGTTCTATAGGGTTCTACAGGGTAGTTCAATAGGGTTCTATTGGGGTGGTTCTATAGGGTTCTATAGGGGGTGGTTCTATAGGAGTCTATAGGGGTCGTTCTATAGGGTTCTATAGGGTTGGTTCTATAGGGTTCTATAGGTGGTTCAATAGGGTTCTATTGGGGTGGTTCCATAGGGTTCTATAGGGGGTGGTTCTATAGGGGTCTATAGGGGTGGTTCCATAGGGGTCTATAGGGCGGTTCTATAGGGGTCTATAGGTTGGTTCTATAGGGTTCTATAGGGTGGTTCAATAGGGTTCTATTGGGGTGTTCCATAGGGTTCTATAGGGGGTGTTTCTATAGGGGTCTATAGGGGTGGTTCCATAGGGTTCTATAGGGCGGTTCTATAGGGCTCTATGGAGGCCCCAGGGGCTCTGGCCCATCTCGATGCTGATGAAGAACACGGTGTAGCACGTGTACTGCTGGGACCGGCGCTGCCCGAACGTCTGTGGGGCGCCGGGGGTCACTATGGGGTCTATAGGGGGTGGTTCCATAGGGGTGGTTCTATAGGGTTCTATAGGGTTGGTTCTATAGGGTTGGTTCTATAGGGTTCTATAGGGTGGTTCAATAGGGTTCTATTGGGGTGGTTCCATAGGGTTCTATAGGGGGTGTTTCTATAGGGGTCTATAGGGGTGGTTCTATAGGGGTCTATAGGGGTGGTTCTATAGGAGTCTATAGGGGTGGTTCTATAGGTTCTATAGGGTTGGTTCTATAGGGTTCTATAGGGTGGTTCAATAGGGTTCTATTGGGGTGGTTCCATAGGGTTCTATAGGGGGTGTTTCTATAGGGGTCTATAGGGGTGGTTCTATAGGGGTCTATAGGGGGTGGTTCTATAGGGTGGTTCAATAGGGTTCTATAGGGTGGTTCAAATAGGGTTCTATTGGGGTGGTTCCATAGGGTTCTATAGGGGGTGGTTCCATAGGGGGTCTATAGGGGTGGTTCTATAGGGGGTGGTTCTATAGGGTTCTACAGGGGGCGGTTCGATAGGATTCTATAGGGAGGTTCTATAGGGTTCTTCAGGGGGTGGTTCGATAGGGTTCTATAGGGTGGCTCTATAGGGTTCTATAGGGTTCTGTAGGGGTGGTTCTATAGGGTTCTCTAGTGGGTGGTTCTATAGGGGTCTATAGGGGCGTTTCTATAGGGTGGTTCTATAGAGTTCTATAGGGGTGGTTCTATAGGGGTCTATAGGGGTGGTTCTATAGGGTTCTATAGGGTGGTTCTATAGGGGGCAGTTCTATAGGGTTCTATAGGGGGTGGCTCTATAGGGGGTCCCATAGGGTTCTATAGGGGTCCCATAGGGTTCTATAGGTTCTGTAGGGGTCCCATAGGGTTCTATAGGGCTCCATAGGGGTCCCATAGGGTTCTCTAGGGCTCCCTAGGGTTCTATAGGGGGTCCCATCGGGTTCTCTGGGCTCCATAGGGTTCTATAGGGTGTCCCATAGGGTTCTATATGGGTCCCATAGGTTTCTATAGGGCTCCCTAGGGTTCTATAGGGGGTCCCATAGGGTTCTATAGGGGGTCCCATAGGGTTCTATAGGGCTCCATAGGGTTCTATAGGGGTCCATAGGGTTCTATAGGGCTCCATAGGGTTCTATAGGGGGTCCCATAGGGTTCTATAGGGCTCCATAGGGTTCTATAGGGGGTCCCATAGGGTTATATTGGGGGTCCCATAGGGTTCTATAGGGCTCCATAGGGTTCTACAGGTTCTATAGGGGGTCCCATAGGGTTCTATAGGGCTCCATAGGGTTCTATAGGTTTCCATAGGGTTCCATAGGGTTCTATAGGGGGTCCCATAGGGCTCTATAGGGCTCCCTAGGGTTCTATAGGGTTCTATAGGGCTCCATAGGGTTCTATAGGGTTCTATAGGCTCCATAGGGTTCTATAGGGTTCTATAGAGCTCTCTAGGGCTCCACAGGGCTCTATAGGGCTCCATAGGGTTCTATAGGGTGTCCCATAGGGCTCCATAGGGTTCTATAGGGTTCTATAGGGTTCCATAGGGTTCTATAGGGTTCTATGGGGCACCCATTGCTGGCCGTAGCTGTCCTGCAGGTCCTGGTTGTGGCGTCCTCCCAGCGCGGGCGCAGGCCCAGGCAGAGCAGGGGCCACCAACCCTCCTGCGCCATGGCCACGAAGTAGTCGGTGAAGCCGGCGAAGGATTGGATGGCGCCTGCGGGGGGCGGGACCCACGGATCAGTGGGGCGGGACCCATAGGGACAGGGACCCATGGATCAGTGGGGCAGGAGCCATAGGGACAGGGACCCATAGAGACATAGAGAGTGGGACCCATGGATCAGTGGGGCAGGAGCCATGATCAGTGGGGCAGGGCCCATGGATCAGTGGGGCAGGAGCCATAGAGACAAGGCCCATAGAGACAAGGACCATAGATCAGTGGGGCAGGACCCATGGATCAATGGGGCAGGAGCCATGGATCAGTGGGGCAGGACCCATAGGGACAGGGACCCATGGATCAGTGGGGCAGGAGCCATAGAGACAGGGACCCATAGAGACATAGAGAGTGGGACCCATAGATCAGTGGGGCAGGAGCCATAGAGACAGGGACCCATAGAGACATAGAGAGTGGGACCCATAGATCAGTGGGGCAGGAGCCATAGAGACAGGGACCCATAGAGACATAGAGAGTGGGACCCATAGATCAGTGGGGCAGGAGCCATAGAGACAGGGACCCATAGAGACAAGGCCCATAGAGACAAGGACCCATAGATCAGTGGGGCAGGACCCATAGAGACAAGGCCCATAGAGACAGGGACCCATAGAGACATAGAGAGTGGGACCCATAGATCAGTGGGGCAGGAGCCATAGAGACAGGGACCCATAGAGACAAGGCCCATAGAGACAAGGACCCATAGATCAGTGGGGCAGGACCCATGGATCAGTGGGGCAGGAGCCATAGAGACAGGGACCCATAGAGACATAGAGAGTGGGACCCATAGATCAGTGGGGCAGGAGCCATGGATCAATGGGGCAGGAGCCATGGATCAGTGGGGCAGGAGCCATAGAGACAGGGACCCATAGAGACAAGGCCCATAGAGACAAGGACCCATAGATCAGTGGGGCAGAACCCATAGAGACAAGGCCCATAGAGACAGGGACCCATAGAGACATAGAGAGTGGGACCCATAGATCAGTGGGGCAGGGAGCCATAGAAACAGGGACCCATGGAGACAAGGCCCATAGAGACAAGGACCCATAGATCAGTGGGCAGGACCCACGGATCAGTGGGGCGGGACCCATAGGGACAGGGACCCATAGAGACATAGAGAGAGGGACCCATGGATCAGTGGGGCAGGAGTCATAGAGACAAGGCCCATAGAGACAAGGACCCACGGATCAGTGGGGCGGGACCCATAGGGACAGGGACCCATGGATCAGTGGGGCAGGACCCATAGAGCCATAGAGCATAGGTTCCCCCCCCCATAGCTGCCCCTCCATAGATGCCCCCCTCATTCTTTACCCCCCCCATAGATGCCCCCCCGATAGGTTCCCCCCCATAGTTACCCCCCCATTATTTACCTCCCCATTCTTTACCCCCCATAGACACCCCCCATTCTTTACCCCCCCCATAGCTCCCCCCCATAGCTCCCCCCCATTCTTTACCCCCTATACCTCCCCCCCATAGCTCCCCCCCATAGCTCCTCCCTCATTCTTTACCCTCCCCCATAGCTCCCCCCACCCCCCCATCCCCCCCATCCCCCCCCATTCTTTACCCCCATAGCTCCTCCCCGTAGCTCCCCCCCGTACCTCCCCCCCATAGCCCCCCCCATTCTTTACCCCCCACTCTTTACCCCCCCCATACCTTTCCCCCCATCTCCCCCCCCATCCCCCCATCCCCCCCATTCTTTACCCCCCATCCCCCCCCATAGCTCCCCCCCCATCCCCCCCATCTCCCCCCCATCCCGCTCCATTCTTTACCCCCCCATCCCCCCCCCATCCCCCACATCCCCCACATCTCCCCTATTCTTTACCCCCATTCTTTGCCCCCCCCATCTCCCCCCCCATTCCCCCCCATTCTTCCCCCCATCCCCCCCCATAGCCCCCCCCATTCTTTACCCCCATTCTTTCCCCCCCATTCTTCCCCCCATCCCCCCCATCCCCCCCCATTCTTTACCCCCATTCTTTACCCCCCATCCCCCCCATCCCCCCATCCCCCCATAGCCCCCCCCCATTCTTTACCCCCCCATCCCCCCCATTCTTTACCCCATTCTTTACCCCCCATCCCCTCCATCCCCCCATCCCCCCATAGCCCCCCTCATTCTTTACCCCCCATTCTTTACTCCCCCCATCCCCCCCATCCCCCCCATTCTTTACCCCCCCATCCCCCCCCATAGCTCCCCCCCCATCCCCCCCATCCCCCCCCATTCTTTCCCCCCATCCCCCCATCCCCCCCATCCCCCCCCATAGCTCCCCCCTCATTCTTTACCCCCCATTCTTTACCCCCCATCCCCCCCCATCCCCCCCATTCTTTACCCCCCATCCCCCCCATAGCTCCCCCCCCATTCTTTACCCCCATTCTTTACCCCCCATCCCCCCCATCCCCCTCATTCTTTACCCCCCATTCTTTACCCCCCATCCCCCCATAGCTCCCCCCCATTCTTTACCCCTATTCTTTACCCCCATCCCCTCCATCCCCCATCCCCCCATAGCCCCCCCTCATTCTTTACCCCCATTCTTTACTCCCCCCATCCCCCCCATAGCTCCCCCCCATCCCCCCCATCCCCCCCATTCTTTACCCCCCATCCCCCCCCATAGCTCCCCCCTCATTCTTTACCCCCCCATTCTTTACCCCCCCATCCCCCCCCATCCCCCCCCCATCCCCCCCATCCCCCCCTTCTTTACCCCCCATCCCCCCCCCATAGCTCCTCCCCCATCCCCCCCATCCCCCCCATAGCTCCCCCCCCATTCTTTACCCCCATTCTTTACCCCCATCCCCCCATCCCCCCCCATTCTTTCCCCCCCCATCCCCCCCACCCCATCCCCCCCAATCCCCCCCCATCCCCCCCTCCCCACCTATCTGGAAGTAGGAGTACGCGGCCAGGGGCTCGTTGACGAGGCGGTCGCGGCGGGGTCGCGCGGGCGCAGGTGCATGATGTCGCTCTCGGCCCTCTCGTAGGCCAAGGACACGGAGGGGAACTGGGGGGGGCGGGGGGGGGGGGGGTTGGGGGCAGGGAGCCCCCGTGGGGCGGCCCCATGGAGAACATCAAGGGGGTGACCCACACGTCCATAGGGCAGCCCCATGGCTTCTATGGGGCACCCTGATGGAGAACATCAAGGGGGTGACCCCACATGTCCATAGGGCAGCCCCATGGCTTCTATGGGGCAGCCCCATGGAGAAGATCAAGGGGGTGACCCACACGTCCATAGGGCAGCCCCATGGCTTCTATGGGGCAAGCCCCATGGAGAAGATCAACGGGGTGACCCACATGTCCATAGGGGAACCTCAAGGGCTCCTATGGGGAAGCTCAATGGGGTGACCCACATGTCCATAGGGCAGCCCCATGGCTTTTATGGGGCACCCTGATGGAGAAGATCAATGGGGTGACCCACACGTCCATAGGGAACCTCAAGGGCTCCTATGGGGCACCCCAATGGAGAAGATCAAGGGGGTGACCCACACGTCCATAGGGCAGCCCCATGGCTTCTATGGGCACCCTGATGGAGAAGATCAACGGGGTGACCCACATGTCCATAGGGAACCTCAAGGGCTCCTATGGGGAAGCTCAATGGGGTGACCCACATGTCCATAGGGCAGCCCCATGGCTTCTATGGGGCACCCTGATGGAGAAGATCAATGGGGTGACCCACACGTCCATAGGGGAACCTCAAGGGCTCCTATGGGGCACCCCAATGGAGAAGATCAAGGGGGTGACCCCCACGTCCATAGGGCAGCCCCATGGCTTCTATGGGGCAGCCCCATGGAGAAGATCAATGGGGTGACCCACACATCCATAGGGCAGCCCCATGGCTTCTATGGGGCACCACAATGTTCCTATGGAGAAGCTCAATGGATGGACACTGCTCAATGGGGAGGAGATAGGGGTGACCCACACGTCCATAGGGCAGCCCCATGGCTTCTATGGGGCAGCCCCATGGAGAAGATCAATGGGGTGACCCACATGTCCATAGGGCAGCCCCATGGCTTCTATGGGGAAGCTCAATGGGGTGACCCACATGTCCATAGGGCAGCCCCATGGCTTCTATGGGGCAGCCCGATGGAGAAGATCAGTGGGGTGACCCACACGTCCAATAGGGGAACCTCAAGGGCTCCTATGGGGAAGCTCAATGGGGTGACCCACACGTCCATAGGGCAGCCCCATGGCTTCTATGGGGCACCCTGATGGAGAAGATCAATGGGGTGACCACACGTCCATAGGGAACCTCAAGGGCTCCTATGGGGCACCCCAATGGAGAAGATCAAGGGGGTGACCCCACACATCCGTAGGGCAGCCCCATGGCTTCTATGGGGCAGCCCCATGGAGAAGCTCAACGGGGTGACCCACACATCCATAGGGGAACCCCAATGTCCCTATGGAGAACCTCAATGGATGAACCCCGCTCTATGGGGAGCACATGGGGGTCACCCCCACATCCATAGGGCAGCCCCAATGTCCCTATAGAGAACATGGGTGAGGAACCTCAATGGACGGACCCTGCTCAATGGGGAGCACATGGGGGTCAGCCCCCCACATCCATGGGGCAGCCCCAATGGCTCCTATGGGGCACCCCAATGTCCCTATGGAGACCTCAATGGCTGGACCCCACTCAATGGGGAGCACATGGGGGTGCCCCCCACATCCATGGGGCAGCCCTAATGGCTCCTATGGAGAACCTCAATGGCTGGACCCCGCTCAATGGGGAGCACATGGGGGTCAGCCCCCCCCATCCATGGGGCAGCCCCAATGACTCCTATGAGGCACCCCAATGTCCCTATGGAGAACCTCAATGGACGGACCCTGCTCTATGGTGAGCACATGGGGGTCAGCCCCCCACATCCATGGGGCAGCCCCAATGGCTCCTATGGGGCACCCCAATGTCCCTATGGAGAACCTCAATGGCTGGACCCCACTCAATGGGGAGCACATGGGGGTCAGCCCCCCCCATCCATGGGGCACCCCAATGACCCTATGGAGAACCTCAATGGACAGACCCCGCTCTATGGTGAGCACATGGGGGTCAGCCCCCCATCCATGGGGCAGCCCCAATGGCTCCTATGGGGCACCCCAATGACCCTATCTAGAACCTCAATGGCTGGACCCTGCTCTATGGTGAGCACATGGGGGTCAGCCCCCCCCATCCATGGGGCAGCCCCAATGACCCTATCTAGAACCTCAATGGCTGGACCCTGCTCAATGGGGAGCACATGGGGGTCAGCCCCCCACATCCATGGGGCAGCCCCAATGCCTCCTATGGGGCACCCCAATGACCCTATCTAGAACCTCAATGGACGGACCCGGCTCTATGGTGAGCACATGGGGGGTCAGCCCCCCCCCATCCATGGGGCAGCCCCAATGACCCCTATGGGGCACCCCAATGACCCTATCTAGAACCTCAATGGACGGACCCGGCTCTATGGTGAGCACATGGGGGTCAGCCCCCCCCATCCATGGGGCAGCCCCAATGTCCCTATGTTGAACCTCAATGGACGGACCCTGCTCAATGGGGAGCACATGGGGGTGCCCCCCACATCCATGGGGCAGCCCCAATGACCCCTATGGGGCACCCCAATGACCCTATCTAGAACCTCAATGGACGGACCCGGCTCTATGGTGAGCACATGGGGGTCAGCCCCCCCCATCCATGGGGCAGCCCCAATGGCTCCTATGTTGAACCTCAATGGCTGGACCCCACTCAATGGGAGCACATGGGGGTGCCCCTCACATCCATGGGGCAGCCCAATGTCCCTATGGAGAACCTCAATGGATGGACCCCGCTCTATGGTGAGCACATGGGGGTCAGCCCTCCCATCCATGGGGCAGCCCCAATGACTCCTATGGGGCACCCCAATGTCCCTATCTAGAACCTCAATGGACGGACCCTGCTCTATGGTGAGCACATGGGGGTCAGCCCCCCACATCCATGGGGCAGCCCCAATGGCTCCTATGGGGCACCCCAATGTCCCTATGGAGAACCTCAATGGCTGGACCCCACTCAATGGGAGCACATGGGGGTCAGCCCCCCCATCCATGGGGCAGCCCCAATGTCCCTATGTTGAACCTCAATGGACGGACCCCGCTCAATGGGGAGCACATGGGGGTCAGCCCCCCCCATCCATGGGGCAGCCCCAATGACTCCTATGGGGCAGCCCCAATGACCCTATCTAGAACCTCAATGGACGGACTCGGCTCTATGGTGAGCACATGGGGGTCAGCCCCCCATCCATGGGGCAGCCCCAATGTCCCTATGGAGAACCTCAATGGATGGACCCCGCTCTATGGTGAGCACATGGGGGTCAGCCCCTCCCATCCATGGGGCAGCCCCAATGACTCCTATGGGGCACCCCAATGACCCTATCTAGAACCTCAATGGACGGACCCTGCTCTATGGTGAGCACATGGGGTCAGCCCCCCCCATCCATGGGGCAGCCCCAATGTCCCTATGTTGAACCTCAATGGACGGACCCCGCTCAATGGGGAGCACATGGGGGTCAGCCCCCCACATCCATAGGGCAGCCCCAATGTCCCTATGGAGAACCTCAATGGACGGACCCCGCTCAATGGTGAGCACATGGTGGTGCCCCCCCCATCCATGGGGCAGCCCCAATGGCCCCGCGGGCCCGCACGGCCCTGCCCCACGGCACTCACGATGTCGGTGCAGAGCTCGATGAAGAGGATGGTGATGCAGCCCAGGGGCAGGGGGACGCTGGCCGTGATGTAGATGAGGTAGGGGGTGAGCTCCGGGATGTTCTTGGTCAGGGTGTAGGCGATGGACTTCTTGAGGTTGTCGAGATCAGGCGGCCTTTGGGGGGGGGAAAGAGGGGGTCAGAGCCTGGCATTGGGGGGGGGGGGGGGGGGGATGACCCAATGGCCAAGACCCCAATGGTGAAGGACCCAAGGACTCAATGGGCAAGGACCCAATGGACCCAATGGGCAAGGATCCAAAGACCAAGAACCCAATGGCCAAGGACCCAAAGACCCAAGGACCCAATGGTCAAGGACCCAAGGACCCAATGGCCAAGGACCCAAAGACCCAAAGACCCAAGGACCCAATGGTCAAGGACCCAAGGACCCAATGACCAAGGATCCAAAGACCCAAAGACCCAATGGCCAAGGACCCAAGGACCCAATGGCCAAGGACCCAATGGCCAAGGACCCAAGGACCCAATGGCAAGGACCCAAAGACCCAATGGCCAAGGACCCAATGGCCAAGGACCCAATAACCAAGGATCCAAAGACCCAAAGACCCAATGGCCATGGTCTTGGGTACCCAAAGACCCAATGGCCAAGGACCCAAGGACCCAATGGCCAAGGACCCAAGGACCCAAAGACCAAAGGACCCAATGGCCAAGGATGCAAAGACCCAAGGACCCAAAGA
The DNA here is from genome assembly GCF_037157495.1 of Lathamus discolor. Classification (NCBI taxonomy): domain Eukaryota; kingdom Metazoa; phylum Chordata; class Aves; order Psittaciformes; family Psittacidae; genus Lathamus; species Lathamus discolor. The sequence goes on along the minus strand of NW_027069260.1, from coordinate 43,899 downwards.
CCCAAGGACTCAATGGGCAAGGACCCAAGGACCCAAGGACACAAGGACCCAAGGACGCAAAGACCCAAGGACCCAATGGCCAAGCACCCAATGGTCAAGGATCCAAGGACCCAAGGACCCAATGGGCAAGGACCAATAGCCAAGGCCCAGTGGCCAAGGACCCAGTGGCCAAGGACCCAGTGGCCAAGGACCCAAAGACCCAATGGCCAAGACCCAATGGTGAAGGACCCAAGGACCCAATGGCCAAGGACCCAATGGACCGAATGACCAAGGACCCAAGGACCCAATGGCCAAGGACGCAAAGACCCAAGGACCCAATGGACCCAATGAGCAAGGACCCAATGGACCCAGTGAGCAAGGACCCAAGGACCCAATGGCCAAGGACCCAAAGACCCAAGGACCCAAGGACCCAATGGCCAAGGACCCAATGACCAAGGACCCAAGGACTCAATGGCCAAGGACCCAAAGACCCAAAGACCCAATGGCCAAGGACCCAAAGACCCAATGGCCAAGGACCCAAAGACCCAAGGACCCAATGGACCCAAGGACCCAATGGCCAAGGACCCAAAGACCCAAAGACCCAAGGACCCAATGGCCAAGGACCCAAAGACCCAAAGACCCAAGGACCCAATGGCCAAGGACCCAAAGACCCAAGGACCCAATGGTCTAGGACCCAATGGACCCAAGGAACCAATGGCCAAGGACCCAAGGACCCAAGGACCCAATGGGCAAGGACCCAAGGACCCAAAGACCCAAGGACCCAATGGGCAAGGACCCAAAGACCCAAAGACCCAAGGACCCAATGGCCAAGGACCCAAAGACCCAAAGACCCAAGGACCCAATGGTCAAGGACCCAAGGGACCCAATGACCAAGGATCCAAAGACCCAAGGACCCAATGTCCATGGTCTTGGGTACACAAAGACCCAATGGCCAAGGACCCAAGCACCCAATGGCCAAGGACCCAAGGACCCAAAGACCCAATGGCCAAGGACCCAAAGACCCAAAGACCCAAGGACCCAATGGCCAAGGACCCAATGGCCAAGGACCCAAGGACCCAAAGACCCAAGGACCCAATGGTCAAGGACCCAAGGACCCAATGGCCAAGGACCCAAAGACCCAATGGCCAAGGACCCAAGCACCCAAGAACCCAATGGCCAAGGACCCAAAGACCCAAAGACCCAATGTCCATGGTCTTGGGTACCCAAAGACCCAATGGCCAAGGACCCAAAGACCCAAGGACACAAGGACCCAAGGACCCAAAGACCCAAAGACCCAATGGCCAAGGACCCAAGGACCCAATGGCCAAGGACCCAAGGACCCAATGACCAAGGATCCAAAGACCCAATGGCCAAGGACCCAAGGACCCAATGGCCAAGGACCCAATGGCCAAGGACCCAAAGACCCAATGGCCAAGGACCCAAAGACCCAAAAACCCAATGGCCAAGGACCCAATGGCCAAGGACCCAAGGACCCAATGGCCAAGGACCCAATGGTCAAGGACCCAAAGACCCAATGGCCAAGGACCCAAGGACCCAAAGACCCAATGGCCAAGGACCCAAGGACCCAAAGACCCAATGGCCATGGTCTTGGGTACCCAAGGACCCAATGGCCAAGGAGCCAAGGACCCAAGGACCCAAAGACCCAAGGACCCAATGGCCATGGTCTTGGGTACCCAAAGACCCAATGGCCAAGGACCCAAAGACCCAAGGACCCAATGTCCATGGTCTTGGGTACCCAAAGACCCAATGGCCAAGGACCCAAGGACTCAATGGTCAAGGACCCAAGGACCCAAAGACCCAATGGCCAATGACCAAGGACCCAAAGACCCAATGGCCAAGGACCCAAGGACCCAATGGCCAAAGACCCAAAGACCCAAAGACCCAATGGCCAAGGACCCAAGGACCCAATGGCCTAGGACCCAAGGACCCAAAGACCCAAGAACCCAATGGCCAAGGACCCAAGGACCCAAAGACCCAAAGACCCAATGGCCAAGGACCCAAGGACCCAATGGCCAAGGACCCAAGGACCCAAAGACCCAAGAACCCAATGGCCAAGGTCCCAAAGACCCAAGGACCCAATGACCAAGGACCCAAAGACCCAAGGACCCAATGTCCATGGTCTTGGGTACCCAAGGACCCAATGGCCAAGGACCCAAGGACCCAATGGCCAAGGACCCAAGGACTCAATGGTCAAGGACCCAAGGACCCAAAGACCCAATAGCCAAGGACCCAAAGACCCAAGGACCCAATGGCCATGGTCTTGGGTACCCAAAGACCCAATGGCCAAGGACCCAAGCACTCAATGGTCAAGGACCCAAGGACCCAAAGACCCAATGGCTAATGACCAAGGACCCAAGGACTCAATGGCCAAGGACCCAAGGACCCAATGACCAAGGACCCAAAGACCCAAGGACCCAATGTCCATGGTCTTGGGTACCCAAAGACCCAATGGCCAAGGACCCAAAGACCCAAAGACCCAATGGCCAGGACCAAGGACCCAATGGCCAAGGACCCAAAGACCCAAGGACCCAATGGTCAAGGACCCAATGACCAAGGACCCAAGAACCCAATGGCCAAAGACCCAAGGACCCAAAGACCAAGGACCCAAGGACCCAAGGACCCAATGGCCAAGGACCCAAGGACCCAATGGCCAAGGACCCAATGACCAAGGGATCCAAAGACCCAAGTACCCAATGTCCATGGTCTTGGGTACCCAAAGACCAATGGCCAAAGACCCAAAGACCCAATGGCCAAGGACCCAAGGACCCAATGGCCAAGGACCCAAAGACCCAATGGCCAAGGACCCAAAGACCCAAGGACCCAATGTCCATGGTCTTGGGTACCCAAGGACCCAATGGCCAAGGAGCCAAGGACCCAAGGACCCAAAGACCAATGGCCAAGAACCCAAAGACCCAATGGCCAAGGACCCAAAGACCCAAGGACCCAATGGCCAAGGACCCAATGACCAAGGACCCAAGGACTCAATGGCCAAGGACCCAAAGACCCAAGGACCCAATGTCCATGGTCTTGGGTACCCAAAGACCCAATGGCCAAGGACCCAAAGACCCAATGGCCAAGGACCCAAGGACTCAATGGTCAAGGACCCAAAGACCCAAAGACCCAATGGCCAAGGACCCAAAGACCCAATGGCCAAGGACCCAAAGACCCAAGGACCCAATGGCCATGGTCTTGTGTACCCAACCCCCCCCAACCCCAGCCCCATTGCGCCCCACGGCCCCGCTCGCACCCTGCTCGACGCCGGTGACGATGGAGGCGAAGTTGTCGTCCAGCAGGATCATGTCGGCGGCGTTCTTGGCCGCGTCGGAGCCGGCGATGCCCATGGCCACGCCGATGTCGGCCTTCTTCAGCGCCGGCGAGTCGTTGACGCCGTCGCCGGTCACCGCCACGATGGCGCCCTGGGGCACAGCGGCGTGGGAGAGGGGGGGTGTGGGAGATGGGGGGGGGATGTGGGGAGATGGGGATGTGGGGAGAGGGGGATGTGGGGAGATGGGGATGTGGGGAGAGGGGGGTGTGGGGAGAAAAATGGGGGTGATGTGGGGAGAGGGGGATGTGGGGAGAGGGGGATGTGGGGAGATGGGGGTGGGGAAGTGGGAGATGGGGATGTGGGGAGATGGGGATGTGGGGAGAGGGGGATGTGGGGAGATGGGGATGTGGGGAGGGGGGATGTGGGGAGATGGGGGTGATGTGGGGAGAGGGGATGTGGGAGATGGGGATGTGGGAGAGGGGGATGTGGGGAGATGGGGATGTGGGGAGAAAAATGGGGGTGATGTGGGGAGAGGGGGGTGTGGGGAGATGGGGATGTGGGGAGATGGGGTGGGGAGATGGGGATGTGGGGAGATGGGGGGGATGTGGGGAGATGGGGGGGATGTGGGGAGATGGGGATGTGGGGAGAAAAATGGGGGTGATGTGGGGAGAGGGGGATGTGGGGAGAGGAGGATGTGGGGAGATGGGGGGATGTGGGGAGAGGGGGATGTGGGGAGATGGGAGGGGGATGTGGGGAGAGGGGATGTGGGGAGATGGGGGTGGGGAGATGGGGATGTGGGGAGATGGGGAGAGGGGGATGTGGGGAGATGGGGATGTGGGAGAGGGGGATGTGGGGAGAGGGGGATGTGGGGAGAGGGGGATGTGGGGAGATGGGAGGGGGATGTGGGGAGATGGGATGTGGGGAGAGGGGGGTGTGGGGAGAAGGGGGGGAGATGGGGATGTGGGGAGGGGGGATTGTGGGGAGATGGGGATGTGGAGAACATCCCTATATCCCCATACCCCCATACCCAATACCCCCATGCCCCATATCGCATACCCCATATCCCATATCCCATCCCCCACACCCCACACCCTATACCCCACCCCCCACCCCCCACCCCCCACCCCGCCCCCCTCCTCCCCCCATGTCCCACCAGCCGCTGGCAGCTCTCCACTATCACCAGCTTCTGCTGTGGGGACGTGCGGGCAAAAACCATCTCGGGGTGGGTCCGGAGGAGGCCCTCGAGCGCTTCCGGTGTCATGGCCGCCAGCTCGGCCCCCGTCACCACCCGCGCCCGGGCCTGCCTGGGGGTCAGACGGGGACTTGTGGGTCCTCAGAGCCCCATCTGTGGGGCTGGAGCACGCCGAGGTGTGGTGGTGGCCACCATGGGCCAGCAATGGCTACCATAGACCGTCAATGGCCACCATGGTCTGGACCCCTCTCCATGGTGCTGAAGCGCCCCAAGACATGGTGGTGGCCACCATGGGCCAGCAATGGCTACCGTAGGCCGTCAATGGCCACCATGGTATGGAGCCCTCTCCATGGTGCTGAAACGGCCCAAAACATGGTGGTGGCCACCATAGGCCAGCAATGGCTACCATAGACCATCAATGGCCAACATGGTCTGGACCCCTCTCCATGGTGCTGAAACGCCCCAAGACATGGTGGTGGCCACCATAGGCCGTCAATGGCTACCATAGACCGTCAATGGCCACCATGGTCTACAGCCCTCTCCATGGTGCTGAAACGCCCCAAGACATGGTGGTGGCCACCATGGGCCGTCAATGGCTACCATAGACCGTCAATGGCCACCATGGTCTGGACCCCTCTCCATGGTGCTGAAACGCCCCAAGACATGGTGGTGGCCACCATAGGCCGTCAATGGCTACCATAGACCGTCAATGGCCACCATGGTCTAGACCCCTCTCCATGGTGCTGAAACGGCCCAAAACATGGTGGTGGCCACCATGGGCCATCATTGGCTACCATAGACCGTCAATGGCCACCATGGTCTAGACCCCTCTCCGTGGTGCTGAAGTGAGCCAAGACATGGTGGTGGCCACCATGGGCCGTCAATGGTGACCATAGACCGTCAATGGCCACCATGGCCTAGACCCCTCTCCATGGTGCTGAAACGGCCCAAAACATGGTGGTGGCCACCATGGGCCATCATTGGCTACCATAGACCGTCAATGGCCACCATGGTCTAGACCCCTCTCCGTGGTGCTGAAGTGAGCCAAGACATGGTGGTGGCCACCATGGGCCAGCAATGGCTACCATAGACCGTCAATGGCCACCATGGTATGGAGCCCTCTCCATGGTGCTGAAACGGCCCAAAACATGATGGTGGCCACCATGAGCCGTCAATGGCTACCATAGACCGTCAATGGCCACCATGGTCTGGACCCCTCTCCATGGTGCTGAAGCGCCCCAAGACATGGTGGTGGCCACCATGGGCCAGCAATGGCTACCGTAGGCCGTCAATGGCCACCATGGTATGGAGCCCTCTCCATGGTGCTGAAACGGCCCAAAACATGGTGGTGGCCACCATAGGCCAGCAATGGCTACCATAGACCATCAATGGCCAACATGGTCTGGACCCCTCTCCATGGTGCTGAAACGCCCCAAGACATGGTGGTGGCCACCATAGGCCGTCAATGGCTACCATAGACCGTCAATGGCCACCATGGTCTACAGCCCTCTCCATGGTGCTGAAACGCCCCAAGACATGGTGGTGGCCACCATGGGCCGTCAATGGCTACCATAGACCGTCAATGGCCACCATGGTCTGGACCCCTCTCCATGGTGCTGAAACGCCCCAAGACATGGTGGTGGCCACCATAGGCCGTCAATGGCTACCATAGACCGTCAATGGCCACCATGGTCTAGACCCCTCTCCATGGTGCTGAAACGGCCCAAAACATGGTGGTGGCCACCATGGGCCATCATTGGCTACCATAGACCGTCAATGGCCACCATGGTCTAGACCCCTCTCCGTGGTGCTGAAGTGAGCCAAGACATGGTGGTGGCCACCATGGGCCGTCAATGGTGACCATAGACCGTCAATGGCCACCATGGCCTAGACCCCTCTCCATGGTGCTGAAGCGCCCAAGACATGGTGGTGGCCACCATGAGCCGTCAATGGCTACCATAGACCATCAATGGCCAACATGGCCTACATCCCTCTCCATGGTGCTGAAGCACCCCAAGACATGGTGGTGGCCACCATGAGCCGTCAATGGCTACCATAGACCGTCAATGGCCACCATGGTCTACAGCCCTCTCCATGGTGCTGAAGTGCGCCAAGACATGGTGGTGGCCACCATGGGCCAGTAATGGCTACCATAGGCCGTCAATGGCCAACATGGTCTACAGCCCTCTCCATGGTGCTGAAGTGCACCAAGTCATGGTGGTGGCCACCATGGGCCAGCAATGGCTACCATAGGCCGTCAATGGCCACCATGGTCTACAACCCTCTCCATGGTGCTGAAGTGCACCAAGACATGGTGGTGGCCACCATGGGCCAGCAATGGCTACCATAGACCGTCAATGGCCACCATGGTCTGGACCCCTCTCCATGGTGCTGAAGCGCCCCAAGACATGGTGGTGGCCACCATGGGCCGTCAATGGTGACCATAGACCGTCAATGGCCAACATGGTCTACAGCCCTCTCCATGGTGCTGAAACGGCCAAGACATGGTGATGGCCACCATGGGCCAGCAATGGCTACCATAGACCACCAATGGCCACCATGGTCTAGACTCCTTTCTATGGTGCTAAAGTACCTCAAGACATGGTGGTGGCCACCATGGTCCATAAATTGCCACCATGGTCCATCAAGGTCAACCATTGACCACCAATATCAACTATGGTCCATCAATGGTCACCATGGCACATCAATGTTAACTATGGTCCATCAAAGTCTACCATAGACCATCAATGCCCACCATGGTCCATCAGTGGCCACCAAGGTCCATCAACGTCCACCATGGTCCATCAATGTCAACCATAGGCCACCAATAGCCACCATGGTCCCTCAATGTCAACCATGGTCCATCAATGGCCACCATGGTCCATCAATGTCAACCATAGGCCACCAATGGTCACCATGGCCCCTCAATGGCCACAATGGTCCATCAATGGCCAAAATGATCCCTCAAAGGCCACCATGATCCATCAATGGCCACCATGATCCATCAATGGCCACCATGGTCCATCAATGGCCACCATAGTCCCTCAATGGCCACAATGGTCCATCAATGGTCAAAATGGTCCCTCAATGGCCACCATGGTCCACCAATAGCCACCATGGTCCCTCAATGTCAATCATGGTCCATTAATGGCCACCATAGGCCACCAATGTCAACCATGGTCCATCAATGGCCACCATGGTCCCTCAATGTCAACCATGGTCCATCAATGGCCACCATGGTCCATCAATGCTAACCATGATCCATCAATGCCAACCATGATCCATCAATGCCAACCATGATCTAACCACGACCCATCAATGGCCACCATAGCCCCTCAGTGGCCACCATAGCCCCTCAATGGCCACCATAGCCCCTCAGTGGCCACCATAGCCCCTCAGTGGCCACCATAGCCCCTCAATGGCCACCATAGCCCCTCAGTGGCCACCATAGCCCCTCAGTGGCCACCATAGCCCCTCAATGGCCACCATAGCCCCTCAGTGGCCACCATAGGCCACCAATGTCAACCATGATCCATCAATGTCAACCATGGTCCATCAATGCCAGCCATGATCCATCAATGGCCACCATGGTCCATCAATGTCAACCATGGTCCATCAATGTCAACCACGACCCATCAATGGCCACCATAGCCCCTCAATGGCCACCATAGCCCCTCAGTGGCCACCATAGCTCCTCAATGGCCACCATAGCCCCTCAGTGGCCACCATAGCCCCTCAGTGGCCACCATAGCCCCTCAGTGGCCACCATAGCCCCTCAATGGCCACCATAGCCCCTCAGTGGCCACCATAGCCCCTCAATGGCCACCATAGCCCCTCAGTGGCCACCATAGCCCCTCAGTAGCCACCATAGCCCCTCAGTGGCCACCATAGGCCACCATTGGCCAGCCTGGTCCCACCTGGGGTCCACGCGCTCCAAGGGCACCCTCAGCCTCGCCGCCACCTCCTCGGGGGTCTCGCTGCCCTCGGAGATGATGCCCACAGCGGCCGCGATGGCCTTGGCCGTGATGGGGTGGTCCCCGGTCACCATGATCACCTATGGGGGGGCAACGGGGGAGCGTGGGCACCAAGGGCCCTGTGCCCCATACCCCACACCCCATATCCCCTATCCCATAATACCCATATACTCTATACCCCATATCCCATACCCCATATCCCATACCCCATACCCCGTATCCCATAATACCCATATCCCATACTCCACACCCCATACCCATATCCCATATCCCATACCCTGTACCCAATACCCCATATCCCATAATACCCATATCCCATACCCCATACGCCATAACCCATACCCCATGCCCCATATCCCATAATACCCATACCCCATACCCCATATCCCATACCCCATACCCCATACCCCATATCCCATACCCCATATCCCATACCCCATATCCCATAATACCCATACCCCATATCCCATACCCCATACCCCATACCCCATATCCCATACCCCATATCCCATACCCCATATCCCATAATACCCATACCCCATACCCCATACCCCACATCCCATACCCCATATCCCCTATCACGTACCCCACATTATCCCCCATTATCTCACATTAGCCCCCATTCTACCACATTGCCCCACATTATCCCATGTTATCCCCCGTTATCCCACATCATTCCACATCATTATGCCGTTATCCCACATCATTATCCCCCATTATTCCACATTATCCCCCATTATATATATATATATATCCCACATATGTATCCCACATCCTAACCCTAACCCTAACCCTAACCCCCATTATCCCCCATTATCCCCCATTATCCCCCATTATCCCCATTATCCCACACTATCTTACATCATTATCCCACATTATCCTCCATTATTCCCCATTATCCTCGGTTATCCTAACCCTAACCCCCATTATCCCCCATTATCCTAACCCTAACCCCCATTATCCCCCATTACCCTAACCCTAACCCCCATTATCCCCCCATTATCCCCCATTATGGCCCATTATCCCCCATTATCCTAACCCTAACAACCATTATCCCCCATTATCCTAACCCTAACCCCCATTATCCCCCATTATCCCCCCGTTATCCTAAACCTAACCCCCATTATCCCCCATAAACCCCCGTTATCCTAAACCTAACCCCCATTAACCCCCATAATCCAAACCCTAACCTCCATTATCCCCCATTATCCCACCTTATCCCCACACTAACTTACATCATTATCCCACATATCCCCCATTATCCCCCATTATCCCCCATTATCCTAACCCTAACCCCCATTATCCCCCATTATCCCCCATTATCCTAACCCTAACCTCCATTATCCCACCTTATCCCACCTTATCCCACACTGTCTTACATCATTATCCCACATATCCCCCATTATCCCCATTATCCCCCATTATACTAACCCTAACCCCCATTATCCCCCATTATCCCCCATTATCCTAACCCTAACCCCCCATTATCCCCCATTATCCCCCATTATCCCCCATTATCCTAACCCTAACCCCCATTATCCCCCATTATCCCCCATTATCCCCCGTTATCCTAACCCTAACCCCCATTATCCCCCATTATCCTAACCCTAACCCCCATTATCCCCCATTATCCCCCATTATCCCCCATTATCCCCCATTATCCCCCATTATCCTAACCCTAACCCCCATTATCCCCCATTATCCCCATTATCCCCCATTATCCCCCATTATCCCCCATTATCCTAACCCTAACCCCCATTATCCCCCATTATCCCCCATTATCCCCTGTTATCCTAACCCTAACCCCCATTATCCCCCATTATCCTAAACCTAACCCCCATTATCCGCCATTATCCCACCTTATCCCACACTATCTTACATCATTATCCCACATATCCCCCATTATCCCCCATTATCCTAACCCTAACCCCCATTATCCCACATATCCCCCATTATCCCCCATTATCCCCCATTATCCTAACCCTAACCCCCATTATCCCCCATTATCCTAACCCTAACCCCCATTATCCCCCATTATCCCCCATTATCCCCCATTATCCCCCATTATCCCCCATTATCCTAACCCTAACCCCCATTATCCCCCATTATCCTAACCCTAACCCCCATTATCCCCCATTATCCCCCATTATCCCCCGTTATCCTAACCCTAACCCCCATTATCCCCCGTTATCCCACCTTATCCCACATCATCCCCCATTAACCAACATTATATATATATATATCCCACATATATATATCCCACATCCTAACCCTAACCTTAACCCCCATTATCCCCCATTATCCTCCGTTATCCTCCATTATCCCCCATTAACCTACATTATACCCCATTATACCCCATTATAACCCCATTATACCCCATTATACCCCATTATTACCCTGTTATACCTCATTGTACCCCATTATACCCCATTATATCCCATTATTACCCCATCATACCCCATTATAACCTCATTATACCCCCATTATAACCCCATTATACCCCATTATACCCCATTATAACCCCATTATAACCCATTATAACCCCGTTATACACCATTATACCCCATTATACCCACATTATACCCCATTATAACCCCATTATAACCCATAATAACCCATTATACCTCATTATATCACATTATAACTCATTATAGCCCCATTATAACCGTAACCATAACCATAACCGTAACCCTAACCCTATACCACATTATCCTCCATTATCCCCCGTTATCCCCCATTATACCCCATTATAACCCCATTATACCCCATTATATCCCATTATAACCCATTACAACACCATTATACCCCAATATACCCCATTATACCCAATTATAGCGCCATTATAACCCCCTTATAACCCAATTATACCCACATTATAATATATTATAACCCGTTATACCCCATTATACCCCATTATACGCCACTCTAATCCCATTATACCCCATTACACCCCTTTATAACCCCATTATAACCCCATTATAACCCCATTATAACCCCATTATTCCCCATTATAACCCATTATACTCCATTAGAACCCAATTATACCCCATTATAACACATTATAACGCATTATACCCCATTATAACACATTATATCCCATTATAACCCCATTATACCCCATAATAACCCATTATACCCCAAAATAACCCATTATAACTCATTATAACCCCACTATAACCTAACCATAACCATAACCCTAACCCTAACCTTAACCCTCTCCCATGTTATCTCCCATTATCCCCCATTTTCCCCCATTATCCTAACCGTAACCCTAACCTTAACCCTAACCTTAACCCTATCCCACATTGCCCCCATTATAACCCCACTATCCCCCATTATAACCCCATTATCCCCCATTATAACCCGTTATCCCCTATTATCCCCCATTATCCCATGTTATCCCCCATTATCCTTATACTATCCCCCATTATCCCCCATTATAACCTCGTTATCCCCCATTATCCCTCATTATCCCCCATTATCCCTATGTTATCCCCCGTTATCCCCCATTATCCCTATGTTACCCCCCATTATCCCTGTTATCCCCATTATCCCCCATTATAACCCGTTATCCTATGTTATCCCCCATTATCCCTGTTATCCCCATGTTATCCCCGTTATCCCCATGTTATCCCCATGTTATCCCCATGTTATCCCCATGTTATCCCATGTTACCCCATGTTATTCCATGTTATCCCCATGTTACCCCTATGTTATCCCATGTTATCCCCATGTTATCCCATGTTATCCCCATGTTATCCCTATGTTATCCCATGTTACCCCTATGTTATCACCCCCATGTTACCCCCATGTTATCCCTATGTTATCACCCCATGTTACCCCTATGTTATCCCATGTTATCACCCCTATGTTACCCCCATGTTATCCCCATGTTATCCCATGTTACCCCCATGTTACCCCCATGTTATCCCATGTTATCCCCATGTTATTACCCCTATGTTACCCCTATGTTACCCCCATGTTACCCCTATGTTATCCCATGTTATTACCCCTATGTTATCCCATGTTATTACCCCTATGTTATCCCATGTTATTACCCCTATGTTATCCCCATGTTATCACCCCCATGTTATCCCCATGTTACCCCTATGTTACCCCATGTTATCCCATGTTATCCCATGTTACCACCCCCCTGTCCCCCCCACGCTACCCGTACCCGGATCCCTGCCCGTGCGGCACTTGAGCACGGCCTGGGGCACGGTGGCGTGGGCATGTTACCCCTATGTTATTACCCCTATGTTATCCCATGTTACCCCATGTTACCCCTATGTTATCCCATGTTATCCCCATGTTACCCCTATGTTATCCCATGTTATTACCCCTATGTTATCGCATGTTATCCCCATGTTATCCCCAGGTTATCCCCATGTTACCCCCATGCTATCCCATGTCATTACCCCCATGTTACCCCCATGTTACCCCATGTTACCCCTATGTTATCCCATGTTATTACCCCTATGTTATCCCCATGTTACCCCCATGTTACCCCTATGTTATCCCTTGCTATCACCCCCATGTTATCCCATGTTATCCCATGTTACCCCCATGTTATTACCCCTATGTTATCCCATGTTATTACCCCTATGTTATCCCATGTTATCCCATGTTACCCCTATGTTATCCCATGTTATTACCCCTATGTTATCCCATGTTATTACCCCTATGTTATCCCATGTTATCCCCATGTTACCCCTATGTTATCCCATGTTATTGCCCCCATGTTATCCCCATGTTACCCCTATGTTATCCCATGTTATCCCCATGTTACCCCTATGTTATCCCATGTTATTACCCCCATGTTATCCCCATGTTACCCCCATGTTATCCCATGTTATCCCATGTTATTACCCCTATGTTATCCCATGTTACCCCTATGTTATCCCATGTTACCCCCCGTGTTATTACCCCCATGTTACCCCTATGTTATCACCCCCATGTTACCCCTATGTTACCCCTATGTTACCCTATGTTATCACCCCATGTTACCCCATGTTACCCCCATGCTATCCCATGTTATCACCCCTATGTTACACCCTATGTTACCCCTATGTTATCCCATGTTATCCCATGTTATCACCCCTATGTTACCCCTATGTTATCCCATGTTATCCCCATGTTACCCCTATGTTATCCCATGTTACCCCTGTTATCCCATGTTATCCCATGTTACCCCATGTTATTACCCCTATGTTATCCCATGTTACCCCTATGTTATCCCATGTTACCCCATGTTACCCCTATGTTATCCCATGTTACCCCATGTTACCCCTATGTTACCCCATGTTACCCCTCATGTTACCCATGTTACCCCTATGTTATCCATGTTACCCCATGTTACCCCTATGTTATCCCATGTTACCCCATGTTATCCCATGTTATTACCCCCATGTTATCCCATGTTACCCCATGTTATCCCATGTTACCCCATGTTACCCCTATGTTATCCCATGTTACCCCATGTTACCCCTATGTTATCCATGTTACCCGTACCCGGATCCCTGCCGTGCGGCACTTGAGCACGGCCTGGGGCACGGTGGCGCGGGGGGGGTCGATCATGGACACGAGGCCGCTGAAGCAGAGCCCGGAGGCCAAGGCCGGGAGCTCCTCGGGGTCCTGGCCCGGGGCCACGGAGCCGGCGGGGAGCCAGCGGGAGCAGAAGCCTGGGGACGGATGGGGTAAAGGGGGGAGAGGTGGGGGAGAGGTGGGGTAAAGGGGGTAGAGATGGGGTAGATGGGGTATATAGGGGGTAGAGATGGGGTATATAGGGGGTAGAGGGGGTATAGATGGGGTATAGATGGGGTATATACGGGGTAGAGGGGGTATAGATGGGGTAGATGGGATATAGATGGTGTATATACGGGGTAGATGGGGTATAGATGGGGTAGAGATGGGGTATAGATGGGGTAGAGAGTGTATAGATGGTGTAGATGGGAGGTAGATGGGATATTGATGGGGTATATATGGGGTAGAGGGGATATAGATTGGATAGAGGGGATATAGATGGGGTAGATGGGATATATATGGGATAGATGGGATATGGGATATGGGGTATGGGATATGTGGTATGGGGTGTGGGATATATGGGATGTATGGGATATATGGGATATATGGGATACGGGGTATGGGATATGGGGTATGGGATATGGGGTATGGGGTATGGGGTATGGGGTGTGGGGTAATGGATCTATAGTATATGGGGTATGGGGTATGGGATATAGGATATGGGCTATGGGGTATGGGGTATGGGCTATGGGCTATGGGTTATGGGGTATGGGCTATGGGGTATGGGTATTATGGGATATGGGGTATGGGGTATGGGGTATGGGGTATGGGGTATGGGATATGGGGCATGGGGTATGGGATATGGGGTATGGGATATGGGCTATGGGCTATGGGGTATGGGTATTATGGGGTATGGGCTATGGGGTATGGGTATTATGGGGATATGGGGTATGGGTATTATGGGATATGAGGTATGGAGTATGGGCTATGGGCTATGGGGTGTGGGTATTATGGGCTATGGGGTGTGGGTATTATGGGCTGTGGGGTATGGGTATTATGGGCTATGGGGTATGGGTATTATGGGCTATGGGGTATGGGTATTATGGGCTGTGGGCCACGGGGCGCGGGGCAGGAAGGGCCGTGCCCCACTCACCCAGGACCCTCTCCCCGCGCCCCCCAGCTCGGCGTAGGCCCCCTCGAAGGCCTCCCTCCACTGCGGGTCCAGGGGCAGGTCCTGGCCCTTGAGCAGGACGTGGCTGCAGCGCTCCAGGACCCGCTCCGGGGCCCCCTTCAGCACCAGGAGCTGTCGCTCGCCGGCCTCGTGCACCGACACCTATGGGTGCCAATGGGGGGTGATGGGTGCCAATGGGGGGGTATGGGTGCTATGGGGGTCAATGGGGGGCTATGGGTGCCAATGGGGGGCGATGGGTGCTATGGGGGGGTATGGGTGCCAATGGGGGGGTATGGGTGCTATGGGGGGCTATGGGGGTCAATGGGGGGGTATGGGTGCTATGGGGGGGTATGGGTTGCCAATGGGGGGGTATGGGTGCTATGGGGGGGTATGGGTGCTATGGGGGGGTATGGGTGCCAATGGGGGGGTATGGGTGCTATGGGGGGGTATGGGGGTCAATGGGGGGTATGGGTGCCAATGGGGGGGTATGGGGGTCAATGGGGGCTATGGGGGTCAATGGGGGGGTATGGGTGCCAATGGGGGGGTATGGGTGCTATGGGGGGGTATGGGTGCTATGGGGGGGTATGGGTGCCAATGGGGGGGTATGGGTGTCAATGGGGGCTATGGGGGTCAATGGGGGGCGATGGGGGTCAATGGGGGGCTATGGGTGCCAATGGGGGGGTATGGGTGCCAATGGGGGGGTATGGGTGCTATGGGGGGCTATGGGGGTCAATGGGGGGGTATGGGTGCTATGGGGGGGTATGGGTGCCAATGGGGGGGGTATGGGTGCTATGGGGGGCTATGGGGGGTATGGGGTGTCAATGGGGGGTATGGGGTGCCAATGGGGGGGTCAATGGGGGCTATGGGTGCCAATGGGGGGGTATGGGTGCCAATGGGGGGGTATGGGTGCCAATGGGGGGGTATGGGGGTCAATGGGGGGTATGGGTGCCAATGGGGGGGTATGGGTGCTATGGGGGGGGTATGGGGTGCTATGGGGGGGGTATGGGGGTCAATGGGGGCTATGGGTGCCAATGGGGGGGTATGGGTGCTATGGGGGGGTATGGGTGCCAATGGGGGCTATGGGGGTCAATGGGGGCTATGGGTGCCAATGGGGGGCGATGGGTGCCAATGGGGGGGTATGGGTGCCAATGGGGGGCTATGGGTGCCAATGGGGGCTATGGGGGTCAATGGGGGGGTATGGGTGCCAATGGGGGGCTATGGGGGTCAATGGGAGGCTATGGGTGCCAATGGGGGGCTATGGGGGTCAATGGGGACTATGGGGGCTGAATATTGCTCCCATTGTCCCCATTTGTTGACCCCATTGACCTCATTGACCCCATTGACCCCATTGCCCCCATTGACCCCATTGCCCCCATTGACCCCATTGACCCCATTGCCCCCATTGACCCCATTGCCCCCATTGCTCTCATTGACCCCATTGCCCCTATTGACCCCATTGCCCCCATTGACCCCATTGATCCCATTGACCTCATTGACCCCATTGACCCCATTGACCTCATTGACCCCATTGCCCTCATTGATCCCATTGCCCCCATTGACCTCATTGCCCCCCCACCCCCATTGACCCCATTGACCCCATTGCCCCCATTGACCCCATTGACCCCATTGCCCCCATTGACCCATTGACCCCATTGCCCCCATTGCCCCCATTGCCCCCATTGCTCTCATTGCCCCCATTGCCCCCATTGACCCCATTGCCCCCATTGACCCCCATTGCCCCCATTGACCCCATTGACCCCATTGCCCCCATTGATCCCATTGCCCCCATTGCCCTCATTGATCCATTGCCCCCATTGATCCCATTGCCCCCATTGACCCCATTGACCCCATTGACCTCATTGACCCCATTGCCCCCCATTGCCCCATTGCCCCCATTGCCCCCATTGCCCCCCATTGCCCCATTGCCCCCCATGGCCGCGACCTGGAACTTGTTGCTGGAGTTAAAGGGCAGCTCCAGCGCCTTCGGGAACCGCGCCCTCAGCGCCGCCACCGGCCCCAGCGCCCCCTCGGCGAACTTCAGCAGCGCCGTCTCCGACGCGTCGCCGATGACGTCACGCTGGAAGGGGGCGGGGCCCCAGCCCCATAGGTGCTCCTTGTAAGCCCCTCCCAGCCCCATAGATGGTCCTTATAAGCCACTCCCAGCCCCATACATGGTCCTTATAAGCCACTCCCAGCCCCATAGGTGGTCCTTATAAGCCACTCCCCAGCCCCATAGATGCGTCCTTATAAGCCACTCCCAGCCCCATAGATGGTCCTTATAAGCCACTCCCAGCCCCATAGATGGTCCTTATAAGCCCCTCCCAGCCCCATAGGTGGTCCTTATAAGCCACTCCCAGCCCCATAGATGGTCCTTATAAGCCACTCCCAGCCCCATAGATGGTCCTTATAAGCCACTCCCCAGCCCCATAGGTGGTGCTTATAAGCCACCCCCCAGCCCCATAGATGGTGCTTATAAGCACCTTCCAGACCCATAGATGGTCCCTAAAGACCACTCCCAGCCCCATAGATGGTCCTTATAAGCCCCTTCCAGCCCCATAGATGGTCCCTAAAGACCCCTCCCAGCCCCATAGATGGTCCCTAAAGACCCCTCCCAGACCCACATATGGTCCCTAAAGACCGCTCCCAGCCCCATAGATGGTCCTTATAAGCCACTCCCAGCCCCATAGATGGTCCTTATAAGCCACTCCCAGCCCCATAGATGGTGCTTATAAGGCACTCCCAGCCCCATAGATGGTCCTTATAAGCCACTCCCAGCCCCATAGATGGTCCTTATAAGCCACTCCCAGCCCCATAGATGGTGCTTATAAGCCACTCCCAGCCCCATAGATGGTGCTTATAAGCACCTTCCAGACCATAGATGGTCCTTATAAGCCACTCCCAGCCCCATAGATGGTCCCTATAGACCACTCCCAGCCCCATAGGTGGTCCTTATAAGCCCCTCCCAGCCCCATAGATGGTGCTTATAAGCACCTCCAGACCCATAGATGGTCCCTAAAGACCACTCCCAGCCCCATAGATGGTCCTAAAGACCGCTCCAGCCCCATATATGGTCCCTAAAGACCACTCCCAGCCCCATAGGTGGTCCTTATAAGCCACTCCCAGCCCCATAGATGGTCCTTATAAGCCACTCCCAGCCCCATAGGTGGTCCTTATAAGCCCCTCCCAGCCCCATAGATGGTGCTTGTAAGCCCCTCCCAGCCCCATAGATGGTGCTTATAAGCCCCTTCCAGCCCCATAGATGGTCCCTAAAGACCACTCCCAGCCCCATAGATGGTCCTTATAAGCCACTCCCAGCCCCATAGATGGTGCTTATAAGCCACTCCCAGCCCCATAGATGGTCCTTATAAGCCACTCCCAGCCCCATAGGTGGTCCTTATAAGCCACTCCCAGCCCCATAGGTGGTCCTTATAAGCCACTCCCAGCCCCATAGATGGTCCTTATAAACCACTCCCAGCCCCATAGATGGTCCTTATAAGCCACTCCCAGCCCCATAGGTGGTGCTTATAAGCCACTCCCAGCCCCATAGATGGTGCTTATAAGCACCTTCCAGACCCATAGATGGTCCCTGAAGACCACTCCCAGCCCCATAGATGGTCCTTATAAGCCACTCCCAGCCCCATAGATGGTCCTAAAGACCCCTTCCAGCCCCATAGATGGTCCCTAAAGACCCCTCCCAGACCCACATATGGTCCCTAAAGACCACTCCCAGCCCCATAGATGGTCCTTATAAGCCACTCCCAGCCCCATAGGTGGTCCTTATAAGCCACTCCCAGCCCCATAGATGGTCCTTATAAGCCACTCCCAGCCCCATAGATGGTCCTTATAAGCCACTCCCAGCCCCATAGGTGGTGCTTATAAGCCACTCCCAGCCCCATAGATGGTCCTTATAAGCCACTCCCAGCCCCATAGATGGTCCTTATAAGCCACTCCCAGCCCCATAGGTGGTCCTTATAAGCCCCTCCCAGCCCCATAGATGGTCCTTATAAGCCCCTCCCAGCCCCATAGGTGGTTCTTATAAGCCCCTCCCAGCCCCATAGATGGTGCTTATAAGCCCCTCCCAGCCCCATAGATGGTCCTTATAAGCCCCTCCCAGCCCCATAGATGGTGCTTATAAGCCCCTTCCAGCCCCATAGATGGTCCCTAAAGACCCCTTCCAGCCCCACATACGGTCCCTAAAGACCACTCCCAGACCCATATATGGTCCCTAAAGACCCCTTCCAGCCCCATATATGGTCCCTAAAGACCGCTCCCAGCCCCATAGATGGTCCCTAAAGACCACTCCCAGCCCCATAGATGGTCCCTAAAGACCGCTCCCAGCCCCATAGATGGTCCCTAAAGACCACTCCCAGCCCCATAGATGGTCCTTATAAGCCACTCCCAGCCCCATAGGTGGTCTTTATAAGCCACTCCCAGCCCCATAGATGCTGCTTATAAGCCACTCCCAGCCCCATAGATGGCCCTTATAAGCCACTCCCAGCCTTCCAGCCCCAT
The DNA here is from genome assembly GCF_037157495.1 of Lathamus discolor. Lineage (NCBI taxonomy): Eukaryota > Metazoa > Chordata > Aves > Psittaciformes > Psittacidae > Lathamus > Lathamus discolor. The sequence continues at coordinate 24,262 of NW_027069260.1, read as the reverse complement.
AAGCAACCTATACCTCCCTTCCAGCCCCATATAGGGGACATATAGGGTGCCTATAAGTCCCTCTCTGCCCCATAAGCTCCCAATGCCCGCTCTAATCCCTATAGAAAGCCCACCTAACCCCTTTGCAGCCCCATATACCCTCCCTCCCCGCCCCATAAGCAACCTATACCTCCCTCCCAGCCCCATATAAGCGCCCTATAGGGTCCCTATAGGTCTCACCTTGGCTATAGGGACGTTGTCCTGGCCTGGCTTGAACTGGGCCCTATTGCAGAGGGCGATGACGCGGCTCAGCATGGTCCAGGTCTCCGAGGATTGGTCGAAGCTCTGCCCTATGGGGAGGGACGACACTCAAGGGATGGGGGTCACCACGGAGGAGGGCATCATAGGGGTCTATAGGGGCCGGATATGGGGCTGGGAGAGGTGTTTCTGGTCCTTATTGCTCGTAATGACCCATAGCGATGGAAGGGACCCATAGCGATGGAAGGGACCCATAGCGACCCATAGCGATGGAAGGGACCCATAGCGATGGAAGGGACTCATAGCGACCCATAGCGATGGAAGGGACCCATAATGACCCATAGCGATGGAAGGGACCCATAGCGATGGAAGGGACCCATAGTGATGGAAGGGACCCATAGCGATGGAAGGGACCCATAGCGATGGAAGGGACCCATAGCGATGGAAGGGACCTATAGCGATGGAAGGGACCCATAGCAATGGAAGGGACCCATAATGACCTATAGTGATGGAAGGGACCCATAGCGATGGAAGGGACCCATAGCGATGGAAGGGACCCATAATAACCTATAGTGATGGAAGGGACCCATAGCGATGGAAGGGACCCATAGCGATGGAAGGGACCCATAGCGATGGAAGGGACCCATAGCGACCCATAGCAATGGAAGGCACCCATAGCAATGGAAGGGACCCATAGCGATGGAAGAGACCCATAGCGATGGAAGGGACCCATAGCGACCCATAGCGATGGAAGGCACCCATAGCGATGGAAGGGACCCATAGCGATGGAAGGGACCCATAGTGATGGAAGGGACCCATAGCGATGGAAGGGACCCATAGTGATGGAAGAGACCCATAGCGATGGAAGGGACCCATAGCGATGGAAGGGACCCATAGCGATGGAAGGGACCCATAGCGATGGAAGGGACCCATAGCGACCCATAGCGATGGAAGGGACCCATAGCGATGGAAGGGACCCATAGCGATGGAAGGGACCCATAGTGATGGAAGGGAGCCATAGTGATGGAAGGGACCCATAGCGATGGAAGGGACCTATAGTGATGGAAGGGACCCATAAGGACCCATAGCAATGGAAGGCACCCATAAGGACCCATAGCAATGGAAGGCACCCATAGCGACCCATAGCAATGGAAGGCACCCATAGCGACCCATAGCGATGGAAGGCACCCATAAGAACCCATAGCAATGGAAGGCCCCCATAGCGACCCATAGCAATGGAAGGCACCCATAGCGACCCATAGCAATGGAAGGCACCCACAGCGACCCATAGCGATGGAAGGCACCCATAAGGACCCATAGCAATGGAAGGCACCCATAGCGACCCATAGCAATGGAAGGCACCCATAGCGACCCATAGCAATGGAAGGCACCCATAAGGACCCATAGCAATGGAAGGCACCCATAGCAACCCATAGCAATGGAAGGCACCCATAGCGACCCGTAGCAATGGAAGGCACCCATAGCGACCCATAGCAATGGAAGGCACCCATAGCGACCCATAGCAATGGAAGGCACCCATAGCGACCCATAGTGATAGAAGTCACCCACAACGACCCATAGCAATGGAAGGCACCCATAGCGACCCATAGCAATGGAAGGCACCCATAAGGACCCATAGCAATGGAAGGCACCCATGAGGACCCATAGCAATGGAAGGCACCCATAGCGACCCATAGCAATGGAAGGCACCCATAAGGACCCATAGCAATGGAAGGCACCCATAGCAACCCATAGCAATGGAAGGCACCCATAGCGACCCATAGCAATGGAAGGCACCCATAGCGACCCATAGCAATGGAAGGCACCCATAGCGACCCATAGCAATGGAAGGCACCCATAGTGACCCATAGCAATGGAAGGCACCCATAAGGACCCATAGCAATGGAAGGCACCCATAGCGACCCATAGCGATGGAAGGCACCCATAAGAACCCATAGCGATGGAAGGCACCCATAAAGACCCATAGTGACGGAAGGCACCCACAACGACCCATAGTGATGGAAGACACCCATGAGGACCCATAGTGATGGAAGATGCCCATAACAACCTATAGTGATAGAAGTCACCCATGAGGACCCATAGTGATGGAAGGCACCAATAGCAACCCATAGTGATAGAAGTCACCCATAGCGACCCATAGCAATGGAAGGCCCCCATAGCGACCCATAGTGATGGAAGGCACCCATAGTGACCCATAGCAATGGAAGGCACCCATAGCGACCCATAGCAATGGAAGGCACCCATAAGAACCCATAGCAATGGAAGGCACCCATAGCCACCCATAGCAATGGAAGGCACCCATAGCGACCCATAGCAATGGAAGGCACCCATAGCGACCCATAGCAATGGAAGGCACCCATAGCGACCCATAGTGATGGAAGGCACCCATAGCAACCTATAGCGATAGAAGTCACCCATGAGGACCCATAGTGATGGAAGGCACCCATAGCGACCCATAGCAATGGAAGGCACCCATAGCGACCCATAGCGATGGAAGGCCCCCATAGCGACCCATAGCAATGGAAGGGGCCCATCGTGACCAGGAACGCACCGGACTGGTCCTCGGTGGTGTCGGCGCTGTGGATGTGGTTGTCGAACCAGAGGTGCGCCACGGTCATGCGGTTCTGGGTGAGGGTCCCGGTCTTGTCGGAGCAGATGGTGGACGTGGAGCCCAAGGTCTCCACCGCCTCCAGGTTCTTCACCACGCAGTTCTTGCGCGCCAGGCGCTTGGCCGTCAATGAGAGGCACACCTGGGGGTCAGGGGGGGCCCATAGGGACCTTAAGGACTCCTATAGGGCCCATGGGGACATCAAGAGACCCCTATGAGCTCCATGGGTCCATCAAGGCCATAAGGACTCCTATAGGACCCATGGGATGGGATGGGACCCATGGGGATATCAAGAGACCCCTATGAGCTCCATGGGTCCATCAAGAACTTAAGGAGTCCCATAGGACCCATAGTATGGGATGGGACCCATAGAGACATCAAGAGACGCCTATGAGCTCCATGGGTCCATCAAGGCCATAAGGACTCCCATAGGGCCCATGGGGACATCAAGAGACCCCTATGAGCTCCATGGGTCCATCAAGACCAGAAGGACTCCTATAGGACCCATGGGGACATCAAGAGACCCCTATGAGCTCCATGGGTCCATCAAGGCCATAAGGACTCCTATAGGACCCATAGTATGGGATGGGACCCATGGGGATATCAAGAGACCCCTATGAGCTCCATGGGTCCATCAAGAACTTAAGGAGTCCCATAGGACCCATAGTATGGGATGGGACCCATAGAGACATCAAGAGACCCCTATGAGCTCCATGGGTCCATCAAGACCATAAGGACTCCTATAGGACCCATAGAGACATCAAGAGACCCCTATGAGCTCCATGGGTCCATCAAGGCCACAAGGACTCCTATAGGACCCATGGGATGGGATGGGACCCATGGGTCCATGAAGACCATAAGGACTCCCATAGGGCCCATGGGGACATCAAGAGACCCCTATGAGCTCCATGGGTCCATCAAGACCAGAAGGACTCCTATAGGACCCATAGTATGGGATGGGACCCATGGGGATATCAAGAGACCCCTATGAGCTCCATGGGTCCATCAAGACCATAAGGACTCCCATAGGACCCATGGGGACATCAAGAGACCCCTATGAGCTCCATGGGTCCATCAAGACCATAAGGACTCCTATAGGGCCCATGGGGACATCAAGAGACCCCTATGAGCTCCATGGGTCCATCAAGGCCATAAGGACTCCTATAGGACCCATGGAATGGGATGGGACCCATGGGGACATCAAGAGACCCCTATAAGCTCCATGGGTCCATCAAGAACTTAAGGAGTCCCATAGGACCCATAGTATGGGATGGGACCCATAGAGACATCAAGAGACCCCTATGAGCTCCATGGGTCCATCAAGAACTTAAGGAGTCCCATAGGACCCATGGGATGGGATGGGACCCATAGAGACATCAAGAGACCCCTATGAGCTCCATGGGTCCATCAAGACCAGAAGGACTCCTATAGGACCCATGGGGACATCAAGAGACCCCTATGAGCTCCATGGGTCCATCAAGGCCATAAGGACTCCTATAGGGCCCATGGGGACATCAAGAGACCCCTATGAGCTCCATGGGTCCATCAAGAACTTAAGGACTCCTATAGGACCCATAGTATGGGATGGGACCCATGGGGATATCAAGAGACCCCTATGAGCTCCATGGGTCCATCAAGAACTTAAGGAGTCCCATAGGACCCATGGGATGGGATGGGACCCATAGAGACATCAAGAGACCCCTATGAGCTCCATGGGTCCATCAAGGCCATAAGGACTCCCATAGGACCCATGGGGACATCAAGAGACCCCTATGAGCTCCATGGGTCCATCAAGAACTTAAGGACTCCTATAGGACCCATGGGATGGTATGGGACCCATAGAGACATCAAGAGACCCCTATGAGCTCCATGGGTCCATCAAGAACTTAAGGGGTCCCATAGGACCCATGGGATGGGATGGGACCCATGGGGACATGAAGAACTTGAACTTGGTGGCACCCAATGGCCTTGATGGCACCCAATGGACTTAATGGCACCCAATGGCCTTAATGGGACCTCACTGGGACTTGATGGGACCTAAAGGGACTTGATGGCACCCAATGGCCTTGATGGCACCCAATGGCCTTGATGGCACCCAATGGACTTAATGGCACCCAATGGCCTTGATGTCACCCAATGGCCTTGATGGCACCCAATGGCCTTGATGGCTCCCAATTGACTTAATGGCACCCAATGGACTTAATGGCACCCAATGGCCTTGATGGCACCCAATGGCCTTGATGGAACCCAATGGCCTTAATGGAACCCAATGGCCTTAATGGGACCTCACTGGGACTTGATGGGACCTAAAGGGACTTGATGGCACCCAATGGCCTTGATGTCACCCAATGGCCTTGATGGCACCCAATGGCCTTGATGGCACCCAATGGACTTAATGGAACCCAATTGACTTAATGGCACCCAATGGCCTTGATGGCACCCAATGGCCTTGATGGCACCCAATTGACTTAATGGCACCCAATGGTCTTAATGGAACCCAATGGCCTTGATGGCACCCAATGGACTTAATGGCACCCAATGGCCTTGATGGCACCCAATGGACTTGATGTCACCCAATGGCCTTGATGTCACCCAATGGCCTTGATGGAACCCAATGGCCTTGATGGCACCCAATGGCCTTAATGGCACCCAATGGCCTTGATGGAACCCAATGGCCTTAATGGGACCTCACTGGGACTTGATGGGACCTAAAGGGACTTGATGGCACCCAATGGCCTTGATGTCACCCAATGGACTTAATGGCACCCAATGGACTTGATGGCACCCAATGGACTGAATGGCACCCAATGGCCTTAATGGAACCCAATGGCCTTGATGGCACCCAATGGCCTTGATGGCACCCAATGGACTTAATGGCACCCAATGGACTTAATGGCACCCAATGGCCTTGATGGCACCCAATGGCCTTGATGGCACCCAATTGACTTAATGGCACCCAATGGTCTTAATGGAACCCAATGGCCTTGATGGCACCCAATGGACTTAATGGCACCCAATGGCCTTGATGGCACCCAATGGACTTGATGTCACCCAATGGCCTTGATGTCACCCAATGGCCTTGATGGAACCCAATGGCCTTGATGGCACCCAATGGCCTTAATGGCACCCAATGGCCTTGATGGAACCCAATGGCCTTAATGGGACCTCACTGGGACTTGATGGGACCTAAAGGGACTTGATGGCACCCAATGGCCTTGATGTCACCCAATGGACTTAATGGCACCCAATGGACTTGATGGCACCCAATGGACTGAATGGCACCCAATGGCCTTAATGGAACCCAATGGCCTTGATGGCACCCAATGGCCTTGATGGCACCCAATGGACTTAATGGCACCCAATGGACTTAATGGCACCCAATGGCCTTGATGGCACCCAATGGCCTTGATGGCACCCAATTGACTTAATGGCACCCAATGGACTTAATGGCACCCAATGGCCTTGATGTCACCCAATGGCCTTGATGGCACCCAATGGACTTAATGGTACCCAATGGCCTTGATGGCACCCAATGGCCTTAATGGGACCTCACTGGGACTTGATGGGACCTAAAGGGACTTGATGGCACCCAATGGCCTTGATGGCACCCAATGGACTTAATGGAACTCAATGGCCTTGATGGCACCCAATGGCCTTGATGGCACCCAATGGCCTTGATGGCACCCAATGGACTTAATGGCACCCAATGGCCTTGATGTCACCCAACGGCCTTGATGGCACCCAACGGCCTTGATGGCACCCAAAGGACTCGATGGGACGTCCACGTTACCGTGACGGTGGCCAGCAGCCCCTCGGGCACGTAGGCCACCACGATGGCCATGAAGAAGACCATGGCGCGCAGGAAGGGGTACCCGATGACCATGGCCACCACGAAGAAGGTGGCCCCGAAGAAGATGGCGAGGCCGGCGATGATGTCCACGAAGTGCTCGATCTCGATGGCGATCGGGGTCTTCTCGTTCTCCACCCCCGAGGCCAGGCTGGCGATGCGGCCGATGATGGTGCGGTCGCCGGTGTTGATCACCAGACCCATGGCCGTGCCTTCAAGGTTGGGGGGGGGGGGAGATGGGATGGGGTTGGGGGGGGTCTATAGGGTTGGGGGGGTCTATAGGGTTGGGGGGGGTCTATAGGGTTGGGGGGGTCTATAGGGTTGGGGGGGTCCTATAGGGTTGGGGGGGTCTATAGGGTTGAATGGGTCTATAGGGTTGGGGGGGGTCTATAGGGTTGGGGGGGGTCTATAGGGTTGGGGGGGGTCTATAGGGTTGGGGGGGGTCTATGGGGGTGGTGGGGTCTATAGGATTGGGGGGGGTCTATAGGGTTGGGGGGGGTCTATAGGGTTGGGGGGGTCTATAGGGTTGGGGGGGTCCTATAGGGTTGGGGGGGTCTATAGGGTTGGGGGGGTCTATAGGGTTGGGGGGGTCTATAGGGTTGGGGGGGGGTCTATAGGGTTGGGGGGGTCTATAGGGTTGGGGGGGGTCTATAGGGTTGGGGGGGGTCTATGGGGGTGGTGGGGTCTAAAGGGGGTGGTGAGAGGTGATGGGGTTGGTGGGGTGTAATGGGGTGGTGGGGGTCTAATGGGGTTCAATGGGTGGAATGGGGTGGAATGGGTCTAATGGGGTTGGTGGGGGTCTAATGGGCACCCAAAGGTCATGGTAGCACCCATAGGACATGGTGGCACTCATAGGTCATGGTGGCACCCATAGGTCATGGTGGCACCCATAGGTGCTGGTGGCACCCATAGGTCATGGTGGCACCTATAGGTCATGGTGGCACCCATACGTCATGGTGCCACCCATAGGTCATGGTGGCACCTATAGGTCATAGTGGCACACATAGGTCATGCTGGCACCCATAGGTGCTGTTGGCACCCATAGGTCATGGTGGCACCTGTAGGTGCTGGTGGCACTCATAGGTCATGGTGGCACCCATAGGTGCTGTTGGCACCCATAGGACATGGTGGCACCCATAAGTCATGGTGGTACCCATAGGTGCTGGTGGCACCCATAGGTCATGGTGGCACCCATAGGTCATGGTGGCACCTATAGGTCATGGTGGCACCCATACGTCATGGTGCCACCCATAGGTCATGGTGGCACCTATAGGTCATAGTGGCACCCATACGTCATGGTGCCACCCATAGGTCATGGTGGCACCTATAGGTCATAGTGGCACCCATAAGTCATGGTGGCACCCATAGGTGCTGTTGGCACCCAAAGGTCATGGTGGCACCCATAGGTGCTGGTGGCACCCATAGGTCATGGTGGCACCCATAAGTCATGGTGGCACCCATAGGTGCTGGTGGCACCCATAAGTCATGGTGGCACCTATAGGTCATAGTGGCACCCATAGGTCATGGTGGCACCCATAGGTCATGGTGGCACCCATAGGTGCTGGTGGCACCCATAGGTCATGGTGGCACCTATAGGTCATGGTGGCACCCATACGTCATGGTGGCACCCATAGGTGCTGTTGGCACCCATACGTCATGGTGCCACCCATAGGTCATGGTGGCACCCATAGGTGCTGTTGGCACCCAAAGGTCATGGTGGCACCCATAGGTGCTGGTGGCACCCATAGGTGCTGCTGGGGCCCACCTTCCAAGCACATGGTGGAGAAGAAGGCGATGTTCCGTGTCTCCAGCGGTGACTCATGGGTGCACTCGGGCGACCGCGTCTGAGGCTCCGACTCCCCGGTCAGGGAGGAGTTGTCCACCTGGAGGGGACGGTGATGGAGGCCTCAGCCCCATGGAGATGGACCAGGGACCCGTCTCCATCCATCTGCGTCCATCCCCATCCATCCCCATCCATCCATCCCCATCCATCCATCTCCATCCATCCCATCCATCTCCATTCATCTGCGTCCATCCCCATCCATCCATCCCATCCATCCCCATCCATCCCCATCCCCATCCATCTCCATCCATCCCCATCCATCCCCATCCATCCCCATCCATCCCCATCCATCCCATCCATCCCCATCCATCCCATCCATCCCATCCATCCCCATCCATCCCCATCCATCCCCATCCATCCCATCCATCCCCACCCATCTCCATCCATCCCCATCCATCCCCATCCATCCCCATCCATCCCATCCATCTCCATCCATCCCCATCCATCCCCATCCATCCCCATCCATCCCCATCCATCCCCATCCATCCCCATCCATCCCATCCATCTCCATCCATCCCCATCCATCCCCATCCATCCCCATCCATCCCCATCCATCCCCATCCATCCCATCCATCTCCATCCATCCCCATCCATCCCCATCCATCCCCATCCATCCCATCCATCCCCATCCATCCCCATCCATCCCATCCATCCCACCCCATCCCACCCCATCCCCTGGCACCTTGCATCCCTGTGCCGAGAGGATGCGGATGTCGGCCGGGACGCGGTCCCCCCCCTTGATCTCCACCAGGTCCCCCACCACCAGCTCGTTGGCGTTGATCTGCAGCTTCTCCCCCTCCCGGATCACCGTGGCTTGCTGCAAAGTGAGCCCCATACGGGTCTATAGGGGGAAGGGGGTCTATAGGGGCTCTATGGGGTGAAGGGGAGGTCCGTATGGGGTCTATAGGGTGAAGGGGAGGTCCATAGGGGGTCTATAGGGTGAAGGTCAGGTCCATAGGGGGTCTATAGGGTGAAGGGGAGGTCCATAGGGCGTCTATAGGGTGAAGGTCAGGTCCATATGGGGTCTATAGGGTGAAGGGGAGGTCCGTATGGGCTCTATAGGGTGAAGGGGAGGTCCATATGGGGTCTATAGGGTGAAGGTCAGGTCCATATGGGGTCTATAGGGTGAAGGGGAGGTCCATAGGGCGTCTATAGGGTGAAGGTCAGGTCCATATGGGGTCTATAGGGTGAAGGGGAGGTCCATAGGGGGTCTATAGGGTGAAGGTCAGGTCCATATGGGGTCTATAGGGTGAAGGGGAGGTCCATATGGGGTCTATAGGGTGAAGGTCAGGTCCATATGGGGTCTATAGGGTGAAGGGGAGGTCCATATGGGGTCTATAGGGTGAAGGGGAGGTCCATATGGGGTCTATAGGGTGAAGGGGAGGTCCATATGGGGTCTATAGGGTGAAGGGGAGGTCCATATGGGGTCTATAGGGGAAGGTCAGGTCCATATGGGGTCTATAGGGTGAAGGGGAGGTCCATATGGGGTCTATAGGGTGAAGGGGAGGTCCATAGGGGGTCTATAGGGTGAAGGTCAGGTCCATATGGGGTCGATAGGGTGAAGGGGAGGTCCATATGGGGTCTATAGGGTGAAGGGGAGGTCATATGGGGTCGATAGGGTGAAGGGGAGGTCCATATGGGGTCTATAGGGTGAAGGTCAGGTCCATATGAGGTCTATAGGGTGAAGGGGAGGTCCATATGGGGTCTATAGGGTGAAGGGGAGGTCCATAGGGGGTCTATAGGGTGAAGGGGAGGTCCATAGGGGGTCTATAGGGTGAAGGTCAGGTCCATATGGGGTCTATAGGGTGAAGGGGAGGTCCATAGGGGGTCTATAGGGTGAAGGGGAGGTCCATATGGGGTCTATAGGGGAAGGTCAGGTCCATATGGGGTCTATAGGGTGAAGGGAGGTCCATAGGGGGTCTATAGGGTGAAGGGGAGGTCCATAGGGGGTCTATAGGGTGAAGGGAGGTCCATATGGGGTCTATAGGGGGAAGGTCAGGTCCATATGGGGTCTATAGGGTGAAGGGAGGTCCATATGGGGTCTATAGGGTGAAGGGGAGGTCCATAGGGGGTCTATAGGGTGAAGGGGAGGTCCATATGGGGTCTATAGGGTGAAGGGGAGGTCCATATGGGGTCTATAGGGGGAAGGTCAGGTCCATATGGGGTCTATAGGGTGAAGGGGAGGTCCATAGGGGGTCTATGGGGTGAAGGTCAGGTCCATATGGGGTCTATAGGGTGAAGGGGAGGTCCATATGGGGTCTATAGGGTGAAGGTCAGGTCCATATGGGGTCTATAGGGTGAAGGTCAGGTCCATATGGGGTCTATAGGGTGAAGGGGAGGTCCATAGGGGGTCTATAGGGTGAAGGTCAGGTCCATATGGGGTCTATAGGGTGAAGGTCAGGTCCATATGGGGTCTATAGGGTGAAGGGGAGGTCCATATGGGGTCTATAGGGGGAAGGTCAGGTCCATATGGGGTCTATAGGGTGAAGGTCAGGTCCATATGGGGTCTATAGGGTGAAGGGGAGGTCCATAGGGGGTCTATAGGGTGAAGGTCAGGTCCATATGGGGTCTATAGGGTGAAGTTGAGGTCCATATGGGGTCTATAGGGTGAAGGTCAGGTCCATATGGGGTCTATAGGGTGAAGGTCAGGTCCATATGGGGTCTGTAGGGTGAAGGGGAGGTCCATAGGGGGTCTATAGGGTGAAGGGGAGGTCCATATGGGGTCTATAGGGTGAAGGGGAGGTCCATATGGGGTCTATAGGGTGAAGGGGAGGTCCATAGGGGGTCTATAGGGTGAAGGGGAGGTCCGTATGGCCTCTATAGGGTGAATGGGAGGTCCATAGGGCGTCTATAGGGCAAGGGTGAGGTCCATATGGGGTATAGAGGGTGAACCCCTATGTGTTCTCCATGATGGACACGATGTCCCTATGGGTTCTATATGATGGACACGATGTCCCTATGGGTTCTCCATGATGGAGATGATGTCCCTATGGGTTCTCCATGATGGACACGATGTCCCTATGGGTTCTATATGATGGACACGATGTCCCTATGTGTTCTCCATGATGGAGATGATGTCCCTATGGGTTCTCCATGATGGAAATGATGTCCCTATGGATTCTATATGGTGGAGATGAAGCTTCTATGGGTTCTCCATGATGGACACGATGTCCCTATGGGTTCTATATGATGGACACGATGTCCCTATGGGTTCTCCATGATGGAGATGATGTCCCTATGGGTTCTCCATGATGGAGATGATGTCCCTATGGGTTCTCCATGACGGACACGATGTCCCTATGGGTTCTCCATGATGGACACGATGTCCCTATGGGTTCTATATGATGGACACGATGTCCCTATGGGTTCTATATGATGGACACGATGTCCCTATGGGTTCTCCATGATGGAGATGATGTCCCTATGGGTTCTATATGATGGACACGATGTCCCTATGGGTTCTATATGATGGACACGATATCCCTATGGGTCCTATATGATGGACACGACATCCCTATGGGTCCTATATGATGGACACGACGTCCCTATAGGTTCTATATGTCAGAGATGCCCCCCCCCCCCCCCCCCCCCTACGTCCCGTCCCCCACCCCACCTGAGGCACCAGGTTCTTGAAGCTGGCGATGATGTTGGTGCTCTTGAACTCCTGGTAGTAACCGAAGCACCCGGTGACCACCACGACGGCGATGAGGGCGATGGCCAGGTACAGCTATGGGGTGAAGACCAGCGTGAGGACAACCCCATCCCGGCCTCACCCATTGCGTTTCTATGTGTGTGTCCCCGTCCCCCGTCCCCCCCCATAACATGGACCCCACCGTACGTTGTCGGAGCTGCCGCGGTCGCCCTCGCCCTCCTGCACCCCATAGGCGATGAGGCAAATGGCGGCCGCGACCCACATGAGGCACTGGAGCCCCCCAGCCAATTGACGGCCGAACTTGACGCATTCCGGGGTGCCCCGGGGGGGACGGAGCTCGTTGGGACCGTCCCGAAGGAGCCTCTCGGCGGCCACGGCCTCTACCAAGCCCTGGGGTGGGGGGAATGGGGGGGAATGGGGGGGAATGGGGGAATGGGGGCAATGGGGGGAATGGGGGAATGGGGGGAATGGGGGGAATGGGGGGGAATGGGGGTAATGGGGGCAATGGGGGGAATGGGGGTAATGGGGGGAATGAGGGCAATGGGGTAATGGGGGTAAAGGGGGGAATGGGGGAATGGGGGCAGTGGGGGGAATGGGGGGAATGGGGGGAATGGGGGGGAATGGGGGGAATGGGGGCAATGGGGGTAATGGGGGCAATGGGGCAATGGGGGGAATGGGGTAATAGGGGGAATGGGGGGAATGGGGGTAATGGGGGCAATGGGGTAATGGGGGGAATGGGGGGAATGGGGGAATAGGGGGAATGGGGGTAATGGGGGCAGTGGGGGGAATGGGGGTAATGGGGGAATGGGGGGAATGGGGAATGGGGGGAATGGGGGTAATGGGGGAATGGGGGGAATGGGGGAATGGGGGGAATGGGGGGAATGGGGGAGTAGGGGGAATGGGGGAATGGGGGGAATGGGGTAATGGGGGGAATGGGGGGAATGGGGGGAATGGGGGTAAAGGGGGGAATGGGGGTTATGGGGTAATTGGGTAATGGGGGAAATGAGTTAATGGGGGGAATGGGAGGAATGGGGGTAATAGGGGGAATGGGGGGTAATGGGGGTAATGGGGCAATGGGGGTAATGGGGTCAACAGGGGTAACGGGATCAATGGGGATCTACGAGGGTCTATGGAGATCTATAGGTGTCAATGGGTGTCAGTGGGGATCAATAGGGATCTATGTGGGTCAGTGGAGGTCTATGGGTGTCAATGGGTGTCAATGGGAATCTATGGGGGTCAGTGGGTGTCAATGGGTGTCAATGGGGATCAATGGGGATCTATGGGGGTCAATGGGGGTTTATGGGGGTCAATGGGTGTCAATGGGAATCTATGGGGTCAGTGGGGGTCAGTGGGTATCAGTGGTGATCAGTGGGGATCTCTAGGGCTCAGTGGGTGTCAATGGGTGTCAATGGGAATCAATGGTGATCTATGGGGGTCAATGGAGGTCAGTGGGTGTCAGTGGGGATCTATGGGGATCTATGGGGGTCAATGGAGTTCAATGGGTGTCAGTGGGCATCAGTGGGGGTCAATGGGGGTCTACGAGGGTCTATGGGGGTCTATGGGTGTCGATGGCTGTCAGTGGGTGTCAATGGGTGTCAATGGCTGTCAATGGGGGTCAGTGGGGGTCTATGGGGGAAACAGAGTTCAATAGGGATCAGTGGGGTCTATGGGGGTCAATGGGTGTCAGTGGCTGTCAATGGGGTCTATGGGGGTAAACGGGTTTCAGTGGGGGTCATTGGGGTCAATGGAGGTCAATGGGTTCTATGGGGGTCAATGGGTGTCAATGGGGGTCTATGGGCATCTATGGGGGTAAAGGGGTTCAGGGGGTGTCAATGGGGATCTATGGGTGTCAATGGCAGTCAATGGGTGTCAATGGGGGTCTATGGGCATCTATGGGGGTAAACGGGGTTCAGTGGGTGTCAATGGGGTCTACGGGGATCTATGGGTGTCAATGGTGTCAATGAGGGTCTATGGGGGTAAACGGGGTTCAGTGGGTGTCAATGGGGTCTATGGGGATCTATGGGTGTCAATGGGTGTCAATGGGGGTCTATGGGGGTAAACGGGGTTCAATGGGGGTCAATGGGGTCTATGGGGGTTAATGGGTGCCAGTCGGGGTCAATGGGGGTCTATGGGGCTAAACGGGGTTCAGTGGGTGTCAATGGTGTCTATGGGGGTCAATGGGTGTCAATGGCTGTCAATGGGGGTCTATGTGGGTCTATGGGGGTAAACGGGGTTCAGTGGGGGTCAATGGGGTCTATGGGGGTAAACGGGGTTCAATGGGGCTCAATGGGGTCTATGGGGGTCAGTGGGGCTCAATGGGCTCACCTTGGTGACGCTGGTGCTGTACTTGGTCTCCAGGTCGCTGGTGTCCAGCTTGTGGTCATCCTGGGGACAGCGACCCCTGACCTCTGACCTCCCAGTGCCTCCCAGTCCCTCCCAGTATGGACCTCCCGGTGCCCCCCCATTGGCTCCCACTGAGCTCCCAGTGCCCCCCCATTGGCTCCCATTGAGCTCCCAGTGCCCCCCCATTGGCTCCCATTGAGCTCCCAGTGCCCCCCCATTGGCTCCCATTGGGCTCCCAGTGCCTCCATTGGCTCCCAGTGCCCTCCTACCACGTCCATTTCCTTCTTCATGTCCTCCAGCTTCTCCTTGCGGTGGCCTCGGCCCTTGCCTTTGGCTGGGGCTTTGCCCCGAGGCCCCATCTCGTAGCTCTGGGGGCCATGATCCAACATCATCATCATCATCATCATCCATCATCATCATCATCGTCATCATCAACATCATCCATCATCATCATCATCATCATCATCATCATTGTCATCATCATCAACATCATCATCAACATCATCATCCATCATCATCATCATCATCGTCATCATCAACATCATCATCCATCATCGTCATCATCATCAACATCATCATCCATCATCATCATCATCATCGTCATCATCAACATCATCATCCATCATCGTCATCATCATCGTCATCATCAACATCATCATCCATCATCGTCATCATCATCATCATCATCCATCATCATCATCATCATCCATCATCATCGTCATCATCATCATTGTCATCATCGTCATCATCAACATCATCATCCATCATCATCATCATCATCATCGTCATCATCATCATCCATCATCATCATCAACATCATCATCCATCATCATCATCAACATCATCATCAACATCATCATCCATCATCATCATCATCATCATCAACATCATCATCTATCATCATCATCATCATCGTCATCATCGTCATCATCATCAACATCATCATCCATCATCATCATCATCATCATTGTCATCGTCATCATCAACATCATCATCCATCATCATCATAATTGTCATCATCATCATCATCATCATCAACGTCTTCATCATCATCAACATTAATGTCATCATCCATCATCATCATCATCATGGTCATCATCATCATCAATCACCATCCTCATCCTCATCCTCATCATCATCATCCGTCATCATTGTCATTATCATCATCAACATCATCATTCATCATCCATCATCATCATCATTGTCATCGTCGTCATCATTGACATCATCATCATCCATCATCCATAATCATCATCATCATCATCCATCATCACCATCACCATTGTCATCATCATCATCCATCATCATGTCATCATTATTCATCATCATCATCGTCATCATCATCATCATCGTCATCATCATCATCATCATCATTATCATCCATCATTATCATCCATCATCCATCATCATCATCATCATCACCATCATCATCCCTCCATGGCTCTGTCCTCTCCATCCCACCAGCGCTCCAGCCCTTCCTCCCTCCTCCATCCCCATGTCCACCCCTTCCATTGTCTATCCATCCCTGTCCACCCCTTCCATTGTCCATCCATCCCTGTCCATCCCTTCCATTGTCCATCCATCCCTGTCCATCCCTTCCATTGTCCATCCATCCCTGTCCACCCCTTCCATTGTCCATCCATCCCTGTCCATCCCTTCCATTGTCCATCCATCATCCATCCCTCATCCATCCATCATCCATCCATCATCCATCATCCATCCATCCATCATCCATCCATCATCCATCATCCATCCATCCATGCATCCATCCATCATCCATCCATCATCCATCCTCCATCCATCCTCCATCCATCCCTCATCCATCCCTATATCCATTACCCCTCCATTATCCCCCCTCCATCCCCATATCCGCCCCCCACCCCCCCAATCCCACCCCATCTCCCCCTCACCTCCTTCCCCATTGCAGCTCCCAGTCGCTCCCAGTCCCGCCCAGCCCCACAGCCTCCCCTTATACCCCAGCCCAAGGTGACCCCAAGTGTGGGCCCTCCCCACAGCGCCGTGTCCTTGATGTCCTTCGCCCTTATCGGCAGGGTCCTTATCAGTGGGGCAGGCAATGGGGCAGCCGTGGGGCTGGTTAATCATTGACGGGGCCTTGGCCTTATCTCAGCACTGACCTTCAAGGAGAGGCAAGGGCCCCACGTGTGGGTCCCATGGGGTGCTGGGACCCATAAGGAGGCAGGAACATGGGGGTGTGGGGTATGGGGTATGGGGTATGGGATATGGGGTATGGGGTATGGGGTATGGGGTATGGGGTATGGGGTATGGGTATGGGGTATGGGGTGTGGGGTATGGGGTATGGGGTATGGGGTATGGGGTGTGGGGGATTTGGGTCCCCCTGAGCCCCATCTCCCCATAGGAGCCACCAGCAGGAGCTGAGGTGACCCCAAGTGTCCCCAATAGGACACAGGGAGATGGGGGGTGCAGGGGGGTTCGTTTTGGGGTGAAACCCCCTAAAAAAAGGCAAGAAATGGGGCAATGGAGAAAACTGGGGTTAAAAAGGGGACGTGTGGGGACAGTTGGGTTATTGGGGGGCTGGCATCAAAAGACAAGAGGGGACATGGGGCTGGTGGTGGCCAATGGGGCAAGGGGTCAATGGGGACATGGGGCTGGTGGTGGCCAATGGGCAAGGGGTCAATGGGGACATGGGGCTGGTGGTGGCCAATGGGGTAAGGGGTCAATGGGGACATGGGGCTGGTGGTGGCCAATGGGGCAAGGGGTCAATGGGGACATGGGGCTGGTGGTGGCCAATGGGGCAAGGGGTCAATGGGGACATGGGGCTGGTGGTGGCCAATGGGGCAAGGGGTCAATGGGGACATTGGGGGTTGATGGTGGCCAATGGGGACAAGGGATCAATGGGGACATGGGGTAAATGGTGGCCAATGGGGACATGGAGTCAATGGGGACAAGGGATCAGTGGGGACATTGGGGGTCGATGGTGGCCAATGGGGACACTGGGGGGTCGATGGTGGCCAATGGGGACACTGGGGGGTCAATGGTGGCCAATGGGGACACTGGGGGGTCAATGGTGGCCAATGGGGACACTGGGGGGTCGATGGTGGCCAATGGGGACACTGGGGGGTCGATGGTGGCCAATGGGGACACTGGGGGGTCAATGGTGGCCAATGGGGACACTGGGGGGTCAATGGTGGCCAATGGGGACACTGGGGGGTCGATGGTGGCCAATGGGGACACTGGGGGTCGATGGTAGCCAATGGGGACACTGGGGGGTCAATGGTGGCCAATGGGGACACTGGGGGGTCGATGGTGGCCAATGGGGACACTGGGGGGTCGATGGTGGCCAATGGGGACACTGGGGGACAATGGTGGCCAATGGGGACACTGGGGGGGTCAATGGTGGCCAATGGGGACACTGAGGGGTCAATGGTGGCCAATCTGACACTGGGGGGTTAGCGGTGGCCAATGGGGACACTGGGGGGTCAATGGTGGCCAATGGGGACACTGGGGGGTCAATGGTGGCCAATGGGGACACTGGGGGACAATGGTGGCCAATGGGGACACTGGGGGTCGATGGTGGCCAATGGGGACACTGGGGGACAATGGTGGCCAATGGGGACACTGGGGGGTCGATGGTGGCCAATGGGGACACTGGGGGGTCAATGGTGGCCAATGGGGACACTGGGGGACAATGGTGGCCAATGGGGACACTGGGGGGTCGATGGTGGCCAATGGGGACACTGGGGGGTCAATGGTGGCCAATGGGGACACTGAGGGGTCAATGGTGGCCAATGGGGACACTGGGGGGTTAGCGGTGGCCAATGGGGGCTCAGACGGGGCTGCCCTCCATGGGGCCCGCAGCAGCCGCTCCCCCTCCCACCCGCCTGCGCGTTGCCAGGCAACACCCAATGGGCTTCCACCTCCGCGCGTTGCTAAGCAACAGCCAATCAGAGCGCGCGGCGGCGGCTCCCTTTGCATCGCGTCGCTAAGCAGCAGCCCCATTCCGGCGCAGCCAATCAGCGCCCGTCTCTTATGAGGCGCTTTGTCCCGCCCCCCCCCCCCCCCCCCCCCCCATCCTTATAGGGCACAAGCGGCTTAACGACGCTGCTGATTGGCTGATGGAGGGCTTGGGGGTGGGCTTAAGGGGCTGAGCGGCCAATGGGGTGAGGGAGCTTGGACCGAGGATGCGCAGGGGATGGAAGGACCCGGATGGAAGGGACCAGGAGGAGCGAGGGGCCGTGGGTCCGGAGGTAAAAGGACCCGGGATGGGGGGCGGGAGGGGGGGGTTGGGGGGAGATGTGGGGCTGGGGGGGGGGCTATGGGGCGCCCCACATCCATTGACCCCCATTGATCCAGCCCCACATCCATGGACCCCATTAACCCAGCCCCACATCCATTGAACCCCATTAACCCAGCCCCACATCCATCACCCCCATTAACCCAGCCCCACATCCATTGATCCCCATTGATCCAGCCCCACATCCATTGAACCCCATTAACCCAGCCCCACATCCATCACCCCCATTAACCCAGCCCCACATCCATTGATCCCCATTGATCCAGCCCCACATCCATTGACCCCCATTGATCCAGCCCCACATCCATGGACCCCATTAACCCAGCCCCACATCCATAGAACCCCTTTGACCCAGCTCCACATCCATCGACCCCCATTAACCCAGCCCCACATCCATGGACCCCATTAACCCAGCCCCACATCCATGGACCCCATTAACCCAGCCCCACATCCATCGACCCCATTAACCCAGCCCCACATCCATGGACCCCATTAACCCAGCCCCACATCCATCGACCCATTAACCCAGCCCCACATCCATGGACCCCATTAACCCAGCCCCACATCCATTGAACCCCGTTGATCCAGCCCCACATCCATAGAACCCCATTAACACAGGCCCACATCCCTTGACCCCCATTAACCCAGCCCCACATCCATGGACCCCCATTAACCCAGCCCCACATCCATCGACCCCATTAATCCAGCCCCACATCCATAGAACCCCATTGATCCAGCCCCACATCCAAAGAACCCCATTAACCCAGCCCCACATCCATTGAACCCCGCTGATCCAGCCCCACATCCATTGAACCCCATTAACCCAGCCCCACATCCATCGACCCCCATTAACCCAGCCCCACATCCATAGAAACCCATTGATCCAGCCCCACATCCATGGACCCCATTAACCCAGCCCCACATACATTGACCCCCATTAACCCAGCCCCACATCCATTGAACCCCATTGATCCAGCCCCACATCCATTGAACCCCATTAACCCAGCCCCACATCCATTGAACCCCATTGATCCAGCCCCACATCCATGGACCCCAATTAATCCAGCCCCACATCCATTGAACCCCGTTGATCCAGCCCCACATCCATTGAACCCCATTGATCCAGCCCCACATCCATGGACCCCCATTAACCCTGCCCCACATCCATTGACCCCCATTAACCCAGCCCCACATCCATTGAACCCCATTGATCCAGCCCCACATCCATGGAACACCATTAACCCAGCCCCACATCCATGGACCCCAATTAATCCAGCCCCACATCCATCACCACCATTAACCCAGCCCCACATCCATAGAACCCCATTGACACAGCCCCACATCCATCGCTCTCCATTAACCCAGTCCCACATCCCTTGACCCCCATTAACCCAGCCCCACATCTATCGCCCCCCATTAACCCAGCCCCACATCCCTTGACCCCCATTAACCCAGCCCCACATCCCTTGACCCCCATTAACCCAGCCCCACATCCATGGACCCCCATTGACCCAGCCCCACATCCATTGAACCCCATTGATCCAGCCCCACATCCATGGAACACCATTAACCCAGCCCCACGTCCATGGACCCCAATTAATCCAGCCCCACATCCATCACCCCCATTAACCCAGCCCCACATCCATAGAACCCCATTGACACAGCCCCACATCCATCGCTCTCCATTAACCCAGTCCCACATCCCTTGACCCCCATTAACCCAGCCCCACATCTATCGCCCCCCATTAACCCAGCCCCACATCCCTTGACCCCCATTAACCCAGCCCCACATCCATGGACCCCCATTAACCCAGCCCCACATCTATCGCCCCCATTAACCCTGCCCCACATACATTGACCCCCATTAACCCAGCCCCACATCCCTTGACCCCCATTAACCCAGCCCCATAGAGTGCGATATGTGGGGCTGAAACCACCACAGCATTGGGGGGAGGGGGCTGTATGCATGCAAATGAGTCTCATTGATATGCAAATGAGCCGAATTAAAGTGATTCATTAAGGCCCTTGCCTCCTGCGTTGCCTTTTTTGGGGAGATGACGTCACGGGGTGGTGATGATGTCACGCAGGGAGTTGGGGTCAAAAGCCATGGAAAGGGTTAAAGTATGCAAATGAAGGGGTTTAATATGCAAATATGCAAATGAGGGTGCTGATGGGTCGCGAATCCCCTCCGAAATGGGATTGGAATGGGAATTTGGAGGGAAATTTGAATGTCGGGTCGGATTTGGGCAGGAAATTTGAATTCTAATGGAAATTCGAATGAAAATTGAATTTTAAATGGAAATTTTACTGCGAAATTGAGTTTAAAATCGAAATTTTAATGCAAAATTGAAATTTAAATGGCATTTTTAATGGAAAACTGAATTTTAAATAACATTATCCAGGAATAATTGACTTTAGAGTAAAATTTTCAGTGTAAAATTGACTTTTAAATGGAAATTTTAATGGAAAATTGAATTTTAAATGGATTTTTCAATGGAAAACTGAATTTTAAATAACATTTTCCAGGAATAATTGACTTTAGAGTAAAATTTTCAGTGTAAAATTGACTTTTAAATGGAAATTTTAATGGAAAATTGAATTTTAAATGGTATTTTTAATGGAAATCTGAATTTTAAATATCATTTTCCAGGAATAATTGACTTTTAAATCAAATTTGCAATGTTAAAATTAACTTTTAAATGGAAATGTTAATGTAAAATTGAATTTAAATGGATTTTTTAATGGAAATCTGAATTTTAAATAAAATTTTCCAGGAATAATTGACTTTAGAATAAGATTTTCAATGTAAGATTGACTTCTAAATGGAAATTTTAATGGAACATCGATTTTTTAAATGGAATTTTTAATGTAAAATTGACTGTTAAATGGAATTTTTAACAGAAATCTGAATTTTAAATAAAATTTTCCAGGAATAATTGACTTTTAAATTTAACTTTCAATGTAAAATTGACTTTTAAATGGAAATTTTCAGGGAAAATAGAATTTTAAACCGAAATTTTAATGTGAAATTGAATTTTAAATCATTTTTTTTTCATGTAAAATCGGATTTAAAATCGAATTTTTGATGCAGATTTGGATTGTCGATCGACTTTTAATGGAAGTTTGAAGTTCGAAATGGGATTTTTTCAGGGGAATTTGGAATTGAAATCCAATTTTGAACCTAAATGCGCCTCTGAATTCGAATTTTTAACGCAAATTTGAGTTTGAGAATGGAATTTGAACGTGAATGTGGATTTTAAAGCGGATTTTAATGTCTGGAGCTGACCGTGATGGGTCTAAAATGCTCATAAATGGGTCTGTAACGTCCATAAATGGGTCTATAACATCCATACATGGATCTATAACGTCCATAAATGGACCTACAACATCCATACATGGATCTATAATGTCCATAAATGGAACTCTAATATCCATACATGGATCTATAATGTCCATAAATGGATCTATAACATCCATACATGGGTCTATAACGTCCATAAATGGACCTATAACATCCATACATGGATCTATAACGTCCATAAAAGGACCAATAACACCATAAATGGATCAATAACGTCTATAAATGGATCCATAATGTCCAGGAATGGATCAATATCGTCTATAAATGGATCTATAGCGTCCATTAATGGGTCTATAATGTCCATAAATGGATCAATAACGCCTGCAAGTGGGTCTCTAATGCCTATAAATGGATCTATAACGTCCATGAATGGATCAATAACGTCTCTAAATGGGTCTATAATGCCCATAAATGGGTCTATAATGCCTATAAATGGATCTATTATGTCCATAAATGGATCAATAATGTCTCTAAATGGGACTATAATGTCCATGAATGGATCAATAACGTCTCCAAATGGGTCTATAATGCCCATAAATGGGTCTATAATGCCTATAAATGGATCTATTATGTCCATAAATGGATCAATAACGTCTCTAAATGGGACTATAATGCCCATAGATGTATCTATAACGTCTATAAATGGATCTATAATGTCCATAGATGGATCTATAATGTCTATAAATGGATCTATGATGTCCATAAATGGATCAATAACGTCTACAAATGGGTCTATAATGCCCATCAATGGATCTGTAATGTCTATAAATCGATCTATAACGTCTATAAATGGATCAATAACATCTAAATGGATCGATAACATCTATAAATGAGTCTATAGTGCCCATAAATGGATGTATAACGTCTATAAATGGATCAATAACGTCTATAAATGGATCTATAACACCCATAAATGGATCTACAACGTCCACAAATAGACCAATAACGTCTATAAATGGATCCGTAACGTCTATAAATGGATCAATAACATCTAAATGGATCAATAATGTCTAAAAATGGATCAATAACGTCCATAAATGGGTCTATAATGTCTAAAAATGGATCAATAACGTCTACAAATGGGTCTATAACGTCCATAAATGGGTCTATAATGTCTAAAAATGGATCAATAACGTCTATAAATGGATCTATGATGTCCATAAATGGGTCTGTAACGTCTATAAATGGGTCTGTAATGTCCATAAATGGATCAATAATGTCCGTAACGGGTCAATGCCATCTATAACTAGATCTATACTGTCTATAAATCGATCATTAACATCTATAAATGGGCCTATGACATCTATAAATGGATCAATAGCATCTAAATGGTTCAATAGCGTCTATAAATGGGTCTATAATGCCCATAAATGGATCAATAATGTCTATAAATGGATCTATTACGTCCATAAATGGATCTATAATGTCCATAAATGGGTATATAATGTCCATAAATGGGTCTATAATGTCCATAAATGGATAATTAACGTCTGTAAATGGGTCTTTAATGGCCATAAATGGATCAATAATGTCTATAAATGGATCAATAATGTCTATAAATGGATCTATAATGTCCATAACAGGTCTATAACGTCCATAAATGGGTCTATAATGTCCATAAATGGATCAATAACCTCTATAAACGGATCAATAACGTCTCTAAATGGATCTATAGTGTCCATAAATGGATTAATAACGTCTCTAAATGGATCAATAAAGTCCATACATGGGTCTAGAATGTCTATAAATGGATCAATAACGTCTGTAAGTGAATCTATAAGGTCCATCAATGGGTCTATAGTGCCCATAAATGGATTAATGGTGTCTATAAATGGACCTATATGGTCTATAAATGGATTCATAACGTCTATAAATGAGTCTATGACGTCTATAAATGGATCTATAATGTCTATAAATGGGTCTATAATGTCTATAAATGGGTCAATGACGTCTATAAATGTGTCCATAGTGTCCATAAATGGATCTATAATGTCCATAACAGGTCTATAACATCCATAAATGGATCTATAATGTCCATAAATGGATCAATGACGTCTATAAGTGAATCTATAATGTA